>NC_091829.1:31660658-31685658 GCF_038994185.2 Dermacentor albipictus
TTCCCTGACGTGATAAGCTCTGCTTTCTTTCTACCGATGCAATGCACTTAAAATAAAAAGAAAGCATAAAAAGTGTTTCCAAAAGATTGTGTGCGGGCGAAAAAGTCTAGGATGCACATATTCTTCAATATCGTTCCGCAGTTGTCAAGTATGCGTAATATATGCCAAAAAAGAAAAAAAGATCCAAATTAGTAATACCGTAAAATGTATCCTGGTTTTTCTGCGGTCGAAGTTGGGGGCCTCATGTGATAGTGTTTATTCTCCCGCCTTGAAACTCCAATTTTGTAACGGCTGATAATGTTCTACGCTTGCAAATTTTCTCATTTCAACACCCCATCTAATTGTCTGCCATCCTCGACTGTGCTTCCCCCTCGTCTCGGCAGCCATCTTGTAAAAGTGATGGATCAGTGTTTATCTACCCTACAATTTACATGGCCTTTACAACTCCATTTTATCCTGTTATCTTTCTTTTATCTTTAGGAAGGTATGGACCATGCCGAGCAATGGAAAAAAAAATTACAGGCGCAACGTTAAGAGAAACGCAAGAATACACCGGTGTGCATTAAAGCAGAAACAGTGGTAGCCACTATTCCAGCCGAGATAAAGAGCAAGAAAAAAGGTCATGCAGATCCAATGAACATGGTGGAATCTATGTGAATTAAATGCTTTACAATAAACGGCAATGCGTACAATTTTGTTCACTTTCATACTATGCAACAATTAATCCAGCACACCCCAAGAGGCACTGACGAAATGGCTAAATCAAAGTAAATGAACAAACATTCCTGGAATATAACTAACCATATTCTTCGCAATCCTAATAGAGATGTCTTCGACAGGACATCAAATTTTTATGTCTTATGCAGGAATCGTACGTAGTGGGACATGCCCACTGCGAAGCACTGGCCAAGAAGCGAGTCGGAAATACTGAGTGTTTAAATCAAAAGAATTCGTTGTATATATTTTACTATTCCATTACCAGACCGGTGAGTTTTACCGACGCCTGTGAGCCGATATTATGTGTTCAGCTTTTACGCAGGAAATTAATATGATAGTTGATATAATGATTATTCGCACACTTGGTCAGCATACAAGGATTGTATGAGCCCCTTCGCTAGTATTTTATATTATATTTCCTATATATATATATATATATATATATATATATATATATATATATATATATATATATATATATATATATATATATATATATATATATATATATATAAATTTATTCTCAAATACATCCACCGAAATGACAAACAGCCCAGCAGCAGCCAACAGCCATGTGGCCGCGTGAAATCCGGGAAAGACGAATAAACACATTAGGCTCCAATCCACGCTGTGTAGGTAGTCAGCCAGCGAAGGTGTGGTTTCACGTGACCCGAAAGACCAACATGACGTAGCCTTGAACGAAGGAGCAGTGCCCTACATGAAATGATTGACAGCAAGATAATTAAATGCACTGCACCTAACTAAAGGGTACAGCCTAACTGTCCTAAACCTGAGTGGCTTCCTTTGGAAAGGAACCGCTACATCCTGCCTAGCCGGAGCACAACGCCGTTGTGCACAGTGACGTCACTGTTCCCGTTGCCACTCATCGTGTTCACGCTGCTCTTCGGGGGTTGCCCATTCCTGGAATTTGAATTTTTTTCCTTAGAAACCAGACAACTAACTGTGCCAAATGTTATAATAAATGACGTAGACTCCGAAAAGCAAGAACAGTGCAGCGGGTGAGCGCTAAACATTTTTTCGAACGTACGCAGCGAAATGCGCATGACTCTGTATATCGCGAAGTGAAAACACCTGTAGACATGTGCTCAAATTTCGCATTAGGGAGTAACGCAATCATAACTGAATTTTCCTTTTAAGTCTCACGCTGCGGCAGCAGCGGCAGCCACCATTTGGCTGGCCGGATGTCATCCCGCAGCGAAGGTTTTCCCATAATTCCTCATACGATATCCTCTTGTTTGCGTGCACCGCTGAACTGCGAATTCTCCATCTCAAACTGCCCCTGTGTCGCGCATTTTCATGTGACACGCCTTCTTAGCGAATTACCTCGTTTATGTGAGATGCGATGCGCTTGAAAGTTGATACGATACGCTTCTGTCGCACTCGTGCAAACGCCGCTGCTGCCTGATGTGCGAATCGAATGCATGGATACAGGTAGAATGGGTGGACGTGCACTCAAACCCACCAACCAATATTTATATCTCTTTTTTTTTGCTCAGGACATGCACTCATTTGCACGAAATTTATGTCCACCAAAACTAAGCGGCACTCACGTCTCTGTGTTCATACCCTTTCATATTCGGCAGCACTCACTCATGTGTGCGTCCGTGCGTGCATGCGTGTGTGTGTGTGTGTGTGGAGGGGGGGAGGGGGTATGCTATAGATTAGAGTGGAGGGGGGCATTGGCAAATCCGAGCTCGTTTTTATGTTAAAGAGAAATACAGCTATCTTCGATGAAAATAGAAGCAAACGCGGGCAGGTAGCAAACTTGGCGCGTTCCTTGGCGTGTAGTTTGACAGATGTACACACACGCACCAGAACACAAGCGCAAATAAAACAAACTCGCACAGTTATGACAGGCGTCACTCGTAGCAAGCATGCTGACACGTAGACTACCTGACACGTCACTACTACGTGACACTACACTGTGAAGTGGTTTTCTGAACGTCGCCTCATTGTTACTAGAAACTGCTACAAACTGTTACTTTAGCAGAGTGAAAGTCTGCTATACCGTTACATTCCTTGGTAACATCCCCCTACGGTCAGAACTTTCCTACACTACTCCTTCACACATCAGCGCTCGTCAACGCTAACTGGACAAACCAACTTTCTTCCACGGGTCCTTGTTAGCTACCACATTTAAGAGAACGGAAAGACTCGGCGCCTCACCCAATCCAAGTGATGTAGTGGGGAAGCCATTAGGGCAAATCCGTTTCTCCTCGTCGTCTTGGTGTCTTTTTCCTTACTTTTGTGCCTAAAGCAACGTGCCGACATCTCTGTTTCTTCGCTGTAGAATCAAAGTTGTTGCTCTTCCTGATCCCTCTTACCTGGGTCAAAGTTTTCTTTTCGTAATAGATTTATCAACGCGTCTCCTCTTCAAAAGCGCTTTCATTACGATGTCTCGTTTTTCGAATGTACTACAACTCACGTGTTACTTTCGGCACATTCTTCTCGAAGCTCTACGCGTTGCGCTTTTCTCCGTCACCTCCACCAGAGTTTGTTATCCTCGCGAGCACTCTCATTCCAGCACTCCGTTTCTCGCGTCGACCCGCATAATGGGCTTTTTCGTCGCAGCGGTGCCCCTTCGTTCGGAGTTGCCGCAATTCTGGGATTGATTGAGTTACCGCGTGTAGACTTTCCTCTTTCAATACTTCATTTTTTCTCGGAAGTCCCTTTCTTTCGTTCCCTTTATTCGCTGGCTCACTCTGCAGTCAACTTTGGAAACACGAGTGAAACTCGCGAGATGACCGACACACCGCGAACTAAAGCGGTGCTCGAATAGCGTCGCGCAGTCGTAGTACATGCGGTCTCTGCGCAGTCCGCATGGAAGGCCATTAGTGCCTGCAGCTTCAACGCATATATGTGCTGAGAAACGATGAGAACAGGAGGGTTGTTCGAGTGAGAGGGCGGGAGACAGAAGCGAGCAGCCATTGCGCAACCGGAGTTGTGTGCAGCGAGATCAGCCCGGCTTGAGTTGTGGGCTACCCCGTGAGGGCAGCGTTTCGCAAGCACACTGCGCATGCGCCTATGAACGTGCCTGACAGGGCAGACAAAAGGTGGCGGGAAAGAAATCGACCAGCGTGTGTGGAGATCCCTCGCGGCGCTCCTGCGTAGCCAGGTGTTGCATTTCCCTGTCCGGTGTCAGGCTGACGCCACGACCAATAAGGCGCCCTTCGACAACTGAAATCGATATCGACATCGACGTTTGATAGTGATCAAAATTTCCTGAACCAGTGATACCGTATATAGATCTCGGGACTGAGATCATGCGTGGGTCCCCAAACTGACATCGCTTGCGGTAAATTTGGCACCTCAGTCATTCCAGCAATAAAGCACTTTAAATGTGAGTAGGCGCATCAAGTTCAGCGACGCTTACGGTCAGGTCCGGTTACGGTCATTTCACTTGCTCAAATGCTACATTCAACAGCGCATATTTAGTGTTTCCAATTAGAGTTCTATCAAGAGACACAGCCGACGCCCGGTAAGCGTGACAGCAATATGACGAAGACGAGTGGACGCAACATCAAGCTGCACTCAAGTCGGCTGGCTCAGCAACAGACTGGGGACTACATTGCGCTTTCAGCTGAAAGCACGAGCGTTGTGGACATGCGACCTAGAGTTCCCGCTTAGCCAATTAGTTTCAAATTGTAAGAATAAAAACAAGTGAAGGTTTGGGGAGACTAGTACATATCATAGTTAAATGCAGTTACAGTGCATGCGACAGGACAAGCTGAATGAACGGAGGAAGCGCTGTCAGCACACCGCGCTGACTAGGGTATCAACCTGTGCTTCACCCATTTAATCCGCTTCTGCTGTCCAATGCGTACTTATAGCTAAGATACACATACCTGGTTGAAGCAATGGGTAAACTAAGGGGCTGAGCTAAATCTTTCTAGTACAATGGTGATGGAACGAGTGAATTTTTTTTAAAGATCGGGGAGCTTCGAACGAAAGGCGAAGCACTGAACGTAATAGCAAGGTTTAGGCATTGCGCTGAACTTCCCCAGACAGTGCTCCCTAACAATATACGGGGGCTACACATTGTAGAGAAGTTTTTTTTTTTTTCCTGCGCAGCGTAAACAGTGCCCTCGCATCAAGCAGGCATCTCATGACGCTCGCCTCATTAGGAGTGCCGTCAGCTGCGCTGCAGGCATCGCACCTCGGCATTGCATGAGATGAGACCGATGGAAAGCCGTCAGCTTTTGTAGTTCGAAGGCTTACTGCCCGCATCGCTGAAGTCACTTTATACGCACAGCTACACAGCAAGCGCGTTTGTATGCGCAATACTCATGCACACTGCGGAAGCCGGAACGCCGCCCTGTCTCGGCTGCACAGCTGATTGAGCCGTAAATGCGCCCTTGGGTCCACATAATTGTTATCGCAATAAAGTGCACCGCAAGGTGATGTACGCAAAGATACGTGTTCTCGTACGTCTTACATGGGGTCTTTTCACCGGTGTCCACCCCAATGGCAATCATTCACGGTAATGTATTCGGCGAACCTTTCGTTTATCAAGCACGTTACGATTCCTTTGCACTTCAGGGCTCGATAACGCCTAGTTCTCGTCTCCCCACGTCCCTTTAGAGCATTCAGGAGTTCTGCGTTCACTAGGGGGCCGTATTCAGCGAGCAGTCAAATCTACTATCGCGCAAACGTGTGGCCAAATATGTGCCCCCTTTGCCACATTTTAACGCAGCGGGAGCTAAGCGCGAGAGCCAGTTGTAATAAGCAAACCATTACTGCGAGGTCATTTTGCGCTAAGTAATTGGTTCCACAACCGCAGTTGAGAGCCGCAATATGCTGCCCTGCGAAGAACAAAGAGAACTTTGTTCCGAACCAGTCACTCGTGGCATCAGATCACACGTATATAAACTGATCACATTAGTAAAAATAGGCTCAAGTAAGAACACTAACAACATGCAGACCCACGCACTGTCGTCCACGCTTCAGTTACGGGTAAAAAAAAAAAAACTGGTCCAGTAGGGCTCGTCTGGCGGTCGGAGATCACGGGGGTCTTGAAATGAGAACCCGGCCAACGATTGTCGCCCCTGAGGGGATCCGTTGTTTTTCTAGACGCGTTCATTCCGCCTCATCGGCATTTATTCGCTGCTGTTACATAATACAAATAACTGGCACGTTGATATGACACAGCTGGTGACGCGTGGCAGTCACCACGAGTGGTAAAGAAACGAGTGTGCTAGCTCCCTTAATAAGGCGTCTACACCATTTGCCTTTATATCTAAAACAACGTCAGCCCGAATAATTTGTATAATGCTGTGTATAGTCAGTAAAGACACACGGTGAGTATATTTGGACATTTCGCAAGACTACGACGCTGTGAAAGTATATAAAGGGTAACAGTGATGTCTCATTGGGCAGAGGGAAACTTAGGGTCATAAACAATGGACAAATCTTAGTTTTAAATTTACTTAAGGCGCACCACAAACAAACAAATAAACAGACAAGCAATCAAACAACGAAATGTAGTAAGTAGTAAAGTGAACAGTAATAAAGCGGATTGTTTTCACCATCCTGGTGTGATGCTATCTTGCATCAGCGTCAAAGTAGCTCGAAATACACAAATCTGTCTATATAAATTGCTGAATGGTAGTTCAAATTTTTTAACAGGTATATCGACAAAATAAAATCATTATTTAATCCACAGCTTACCTTCTTCATGTAAACCACCGAGTTACAGATATGAAAAAAATTCAGAAAACCAGGCGGTGTCCAAGGGGGAGCGCTATGGGAATTGCTAGTTTCGTGAAAGTTAGAATTGAGTCCGCAGACCAAGCATTTGTAGAATGCATAACTTGCAGCAGCCACCATGATTACGGCGCTCTAACGCAGCAGCAGCTAATGCTGTCTTTGTCTGTCCGCAGCTAATGCTGACAGACAAAGCGAGAGCGCGCCATGAGCCAAGAAAGAAAAGGAGAATACGAAAAAGCAGAAGATATGAAGAGGACAAGACAGCACGAGGAGGCTGTGGAAGAAATGAAGGAAAAAGTGGTAGGAAAATAAGAAAGTGATCGAATATAAAGAATGGAATACGGGAAAAAAGAAGTTCAAAAATGCACGCGAAGCTACGTGGCCAATGAGCCAATTCCTTTAAATCATTAATCCCCTCACATTTAAGCCTGGTGTGGTTGGTATGGGTTCCAGGCCATAGTGGTGTATTCATAAATGAAATGGCAGACAAATTTGCGCCGATGTCTCTTGCTGGACCAGCTGTGTCCGTTATGGCTACTTCGGCTTATGTCAATGTGGCTAGGTTTCGAAAATTTTCTCTTTTGCAAGATTCTACAAAACTGAAAATCAAAACTTCAGAATTTAATCCCTTTTCGTGGGACAAAAACTGGTGTCCCACACGTAAATTAGAAATCTCCATAACAAAATTACGACGCCGCAACCCACCATTAGACGGTTACTTATACAGGTCCAGCCTGGCACCGTCACCTTTGTGTTCTGCCTGCCAGGAATCCGAAAACATTGAACACTTCCTAATAGCATGTCGTCGATTTAGAAATCTGAGGAAGAAATTAGAATTCTCATTCCGAAAATTGGGTATTTCTTTAACCACTCAAAATATCCTATCCTTCGGGGCTTCTTCATTGTGCGTTAGCCAAAGGAACATCTGCGTGGCCATTTGCGACTATCGCATGTGACAGGAGAAGGCCACCATGGTAATTCTCGAAATCAATAATTTGATAGATCGTTAAATCGCTTATCGCGTGTTCGAAATTACTCTAATACCACGTACCCATAAGCGGGAACACAAAATTTGCTATTTATGCTCAATTACAAACACTATTATTTATGTATCTGCCACGTAAATCTATTTCTTAATTAGCATGAACGTTATCCTTAACACCGATGTACTTTCCCGTTTATGTTTTCCTCTCTCCCTTCCCTTTAACCTTTAACCGCCGGCTTCAGGGCCGATCCCGCGTAGTGTGTAAGCGCAATAAGTGAGGAGCAAGCAAGCAAACAAGCAAGCAAGCAAGCAAGCAAGCAAGCAAACAAACAAACCAAAAGGACACGTATCGTAAGAGAGCAGCCCAGCTACGATCTGGCGCGACGGCCGGCACAAGGAGCTGGAGCCGAACGTCGTACCGTGGCCTCCGCGATCAGTTCCGGCGGCGCGCGAACGGAGCTGATCGCGGAGGCCATGGTCGGACACAGCAACATCGGGTCCTCGACCCATCGTCGTGCCTATGGACGTGTCATCGGAAACAGCGACGACAAGGTGACGTGTCGTCGGAAGCAGTGACGACACGGCCACTTGGCCCCATCGATAGAGGCAATGTAAATATTTTGAACTTTCAAACACATCGTGTGTGAGGACTGTAGAGAAGACGCTTAATTAACTCGCTCTGTACGTAGCTTGTCGTTCGGTATGTTTTGCTATTTGGTTCGTAGTGCGTGTTCCTTGTAGCTTTATATATTTTCCCTATTACGTTCATTTCCCCAAAAAGGCTTTTCATGGTGTCTTGCTGAACACGCTGGAAGCGCTATTGATTCCGCAAATTCACCGTGCGTGTTTCGGTAACGGCGTCTAGGACCGCAATTCTGGCTCCGGGTATTTACGTAATATTAGTGAAATATATTGTCATTTTCTAAGACATTGGTCCATGGCGGTAAAACTATCACTCGTTTACACTCGCAACGAACGCCTTTTAATTTAAAACCTTGAGGCACATCCATTCTTCCAAGATGATTAGCGAAGTTAATGCAATTAACATTCATTCTCACAATGGGCGTGTAAACAGTGATGACGCGTGGTAATAATTCTTATGATAATGGAACCAACGAGCCATACAAATCTTGTGCAAGGTAGTCAAGTGCAGTACGCTTATTATTAGGTTGTCGAGCTCCAATCCTGACATGCTTTCTTTGTGCACATACACATATTTTATATGGCGGGAGTTCTTTTTTTCTTTTGCGGCACGAAATTAACCTAAAATTGCCTGTACCAGGTAGCACAATTCTCATCGCATTAGGTCTCGTTTTTTGTGCCAGAACATTTCTTTTACTTTTTAGATAGATTGTTCTTTCTCGTATGAGAAAAGGTGTAACCATCCTCATTAAAGGGTGACTAGATCGCTCTCTCTCTCTCTCTCTCTCTCTCGCTTTCTCTCTCTTATTTTCGTTTCAATAAAAAAAAGATGGCCCCTATGTTTCGCGCACGGGACAGCGGTGCTCTCAGAAGGCTGCTCCAAAGAATAAACTCTGTGCAACTGCTGACTCGGTGACCCCGAAAAAAGGAAAGTCACAAGGCCACAGGAGTAGCCATTGGCTGCTGCAACGAGTAAGCAGTTGTTCGTCCACGTTGTTCCACTCCTGTGTACTTGGCTCTGAATGTAATTATACTATTCAAATATACGGCAGCGAGGCGAAGCCAGTGCAACAACCGCGGTAGCTAACGCCGAAATCACTACCACCGTCGCTGCCAGTCCCAAACAGCAGTTAAGGGCGACATTCCATCTGATCATCCCCGCTGTCTCGGTGAAGAGCAGCTCATCCAAAGAAAATGAAACGTCAAAGCGTGAACACAGACATTGCGTTTGGCTGTCAGAGCGTGAAATAAAAGCAGCTACATTTGTTAGTTGTTTTTTTCCTCCATGGATCAATTTGGGCGATACGCTTCTTCTCCTGTTGGATTTAACGATTTTACTTATCGAAAACGGGACGACGCCTCCGCTGTCCGAAGTCAAAAAGGCAGCTCGTGCTCACTCAATGAACGAGTTCTTCTCCTCTTCTTCGTATTCTTTCAAATGGCTCGGACCCACTGACTAAAACCCAGTCTCCCAGCGCTGACGGGTGCTCAGAACTTGGCTCAAATCAGCGTTCCTTCAACGCGAAATATCCAAGTGCCCTTCGACAATCAACCCTCGCAAAAATCCTTGGGCGTTGGCTCGAATGAAGAACGCCGAGACCATCTCCATGGTGTACAGGTGCGCGATTTCCCAGCAGGCTAATTATAGAGCGCGCAGCTTGCTTGAGGAGGAGTACGAGTTTTCCTTGGCACGTGTACTCTTGCACCACACGCTTTCACGTACTATTCACAAGGATCGCTGGACGAAATTATATTCTCATGACGCAAGTTAGCAGTTGTGCGCGGCTTTTGTCTCGGCATGACAATCACAGGTACGTGCACTCTTTCGCAATGACACGTCTGAGAGCGCTGCTTGTTGTGAGATGGCCATGCATTTGTTGGGCAAATATATACTCACTCCATATAAATATACTCACTCTATACTCACTCATTTGAAAGAACTATTCACTACAGCATCTTCCTTGGCGTATTGTGCAACCCGAAACTGTCTGAACAAACAGTTCTGTGGTTTTATTCCCGACCTACATTCAGCCTTCAGACGCTTGAAACGTTGATTTGTTTATTACCTTTTGGGGTGCAGAGTGGTTAAGAGTGATTGCTGCCATTTTAGTATTTTCCCCCTTTTCCCCAATCGGCTTTGCCATTATCCAGAAAATATTCCCTGCTATTCAGCCTCACTGCTTCTCATTGTAAGCAGCACTAACATTATGGCTCTTCTCTTACGCTTGTGTAAGCACATTCTACAATGGCTCGACGAAAACGGTCGGATATCTCTCGTGTCTGAAACCTAAGGCGGTGCGGAAAATCCAGGGAAAAGAAAGATCAAAATAGATCACGTGTGCTGAGAAAAGTAGAAAAGGCTCTCAATGAGAAGAAGAGAATGGAGAGCACCGTTACAGCAAAAAAATTCAGCGTTGCTTTCTATTTTGCGTAACACAGAAACCGCCGGGATAAATTTCATTGTCAGTTCAGCGAAGGATTTAAATGAGATCAAGCAACTCCTATACGAGACGACAACACACAACGGCGTAAACCTGTTCCTGTCATTTTTCTTTTTTTTTATTCTGCATGCAGTGATGCTGTCTTAGTCTCTCTCAACAACATATGCTTTAATAATACTGGGCTTTACTGTAGAAGCAAGCTTCGTTGCTTCAATGCAATTGTTTCATTACCTATGATATTTATCGATTCCCCGTGCATGTCCATCTTCTTTCCTTCTTACTTCTTTCTTTTTGTCACCATACCTTTGGTCGGCGCAGAACAACTAACCAGTTTTTTTCGTATAAACAACTTCGTCCTTCTACTGCATCCATTTTCCATTTGTCTTTTACTATATGTAAATATAGAATCGGAAAAACTATGTAGCCGTGGAAGCGTTAAGCCCAAAATGTACAATAAGAATACTACAAATTATTGACCATGGAAGATAGAGGCTCTAAACAACTTGGCATCTGCTACTAACGACCGAGCAAAATATGCAAGCCGGGTTTCAAGTGGAAGCCAATACTCGATGTTAGTTCATGTCACATTTAAACGGACACTAAAATTTCACGCCTAAGCACATGCAACGAATTCTGGAACCCCAGAATGTGGGTACTTAGGCGCCATGAATGAATATTAAAAATGAAGAATGTTTACTTATTAAAGACAAGCAGAAAGAAACAATACGCGAAAGCGCTTGGATGCGCTTAAACGAATCTTAGAAAGACACTGCTTCAAAAAGTTTTAAGGCATACTTTCAACACGCACATTTAAGTTACTAGCGAAGCATGAACAGTAATGTAATTCGGAATCCCACATTACGTCCGGAAGCCAAAAGATTATCACGATTGTTGGAAGCCACGAATGAAAGAGAACTTTTTCCTTTTTTTTTTACCATACCACTGCAATCTCAGCGGTGCTCACATGAGAGCACGCCTTCAAAGTCGGCACAGCAATTGCCTCTGCCTCAGCGCTGACACAGCGGGTCCTCGCACAATCCTGACCGCAAGCACTCGACGGTACGGACGGAATTCGCGTTCCAGCTTCCATGATGAGAAAACTCGTCGATGCGGCAGAATCACTGAGAATGCACGGGGCACAATCACGACCCGCGAACCAGCGCCGCAATCAGAAAACCATTCGTCACGAGCTCATTGCCTTCGTTATGCCTCGACGAACGCCGCCCATCGAAACGAGAACGACCCGAGAAACGAGGTCGTCGGGTGCCACTGCCGCAGAATAATGCAGAATAATGCACTCGCAAAATAATGCGCCGCCCTTCTCTGCGTTTTGTTTCTCGTCGGGTCTTCAATGCGCGTTGTGCTGTTAATTGTTTAGCGTCATATTGATGTTCTTTCCCGTACACTGTTTCTTTTTTATATTTACATGATAAGAGAAGGAGACTTCTTGGCTGTTGAACAGGTAGTGCAATTCACATATGGCCCTGCACGCTTATGTACATAGTTTTCGTACAAGGACGAGGCGAATGACGGTTATTGCTCATAAAATGACAATGCACAACATGACAGTCGAAACGGAGCAATGACGTCGCAAGCAAACTTTCAAGGCGACGGTGCAAAAAAGAAAAAAAAAGACAAGACATTGTCACATATAGCATACAAGGGGACAGTACAATTAAAGAACACTCCTATGAACAGTGATGGAAACAATCCTTGCATCAGGTAGTAGTGTCCAAGTATGCCAGCATTCGCAAAAACTCGTTTTAACTGCGGTCTCCTTCGAAAAGGGCCACAATTTGTACTAAAAAGGGCCACAAGTGTACGTTTTCTTGCCTTAGGTAATCGCAATATATCGTACATAACGGAAGTTTTCAATTAATAATGCTAATGCGAGTATGCCAATGTTGGCCCAAAATACCTAATCACGAAGCAGGATTTATTCTACAGAGTATATATATATATATATATATATATATATATATATATAATGACGCGGCACGCACAAGCCCAATGTTCATAAAAATCGACGTTGTCATGAGTGACCACGGAAAGCAAGGATGATCAAACAATAAATCAGTGTGCCAACGGTAAGCGAGAACCTATTCGAAAACTGTACTCGGGGATGCAGACTCGCTCATATATATCTCAGGTCAATCAATCAATCAATCAGCCAGTCAGACAGTCAATCATTCAATCAATCAATCAATCAAGCAAGCATGCAAGCAATAACTAATTAATTATTTGAAATACATTAATTAATTAATTAACATTTTATTAATTACATAATTTATAATTAATTAATTACTTAATTTATTAATCAATAATGGGTCAATTAATACATCATCAATCGATCACACTATACATCAACGTGCAGCGATTATTCCGTGGAAATTTCTCAATGCCAACAGCTACCAGAGGGGTGTCCCACTGACGATGGCACCAATATTTAACGGCTCTGATTCGTTGAATGTACAACTATATCGTGCTACCGAATTGCACGCTATTTGCTATAGCTAAAAGCTCTTGAACTGAAACCTCTCGCACAAGCGACCAATTATGTTTCCGGACAAAGTATCGTGCTTCGTCGTCCAGACGACACGGAAATCACGCCCACTTCCCTTCTCCGCGAGCCTTTAATGCGAGGTTCCGATGCCACTCCAATAATTCCATATTTCAAATGCTATTCTTGCTCATGCAGAATGGACACGTAGTTACGTACTTCGTGTTTCAAAACGGAAGCTTTTTTTAACTTTATAAGGAGGGTACAAAACGAGGGAACCTCAAATGGAAACATTTAATTATAGGGACGCCTCTCTTCTCGGTTTGTTTGCAAACTTACAACGCCTGTTTGCTGCAAAATGATTCTGCCAACATAAGACGGATTTTCGCAAGCTTGTTTAAACATGGGCTTTATTCAAAGTGGTACTCTCAATATGTTGCGAGCAATCAGCTCTTGAAGAGATTTCTAGCACTGTCTGGCACCCGCTTCCATTTTCATTGCGACACGGATTAATGTAGCGTGTTCCGGCAACCAGAGCGTGGATAAGTACAGCCGCCGTTCTGCTCGCTAATCAAGAGCCCTCGCTCGGGAGGTGGGTTTGTTTTTCTTCTGTAGCCATCGCGCGTCATACGGTATTATGAGTGGAGGTAGAGGCAGAGCAAATTCCTTTTGAATTGAAATTCGGCTCGTTTCCACGGCAACCATGGATGTGGCAATTCATCGAGCTCGAAAACATATTGAGACCACGATATATTAACGTAATCGGCTCGAGAGCTTGCCGTTTCATAAACTCAGGCGAAAATAAATGGTTATGTTGATAGCAGGAAAAAAAAAATAGGTATAGCAACGACGTGCATATCAAGTTAACTGATGCAGCTTTTTGTGCTTGCCAATTATTTCCTGCACAAGCTATAGTCAGTTTGTCTATAGAAAGGCTGATACAAATAATGACACATGCATACGCAAGAGAGAGAGAGATAAAATAATGCAGAGAAAGGCAGGGAGGCTAACCAGAGGTAGTTCCGGTTGGCTACCCTGCGCAGGGGGAAGGGTTAAAGGGGATAAAAAGAGAAACAGAGCGGAAGAGGAAGATAGAAAGAAAGAGAGACAAGCACGAACAAAGCGCGTACAGTAAAGAGCGGTAGGGGGCGGCATTCTTAGAGTCTGTCATGAAGCCCCGTAGACCGCAGGAACCTTAATAACGCGAGTAAGGCCTTTAAGGTACAGTTGTTACAAAGCACACAACCACGAGAAACTTCAAAATGACTGACCCCAAAGGAATACCAGCAAAGAAGGGCGCCTTCACCAGTGGCAGAATGAGACGGAATGACCGACTTCGAGCAAGACAGGCACTGCATTGCACGCACTGCTGGTGCTGGCGTGAGCCAGGAGGAATCCGTGCGCTAGTTTGTTTTAGCCCTTGTTTATGCTAAAAGCCCGCAAAAGTTTTGCCGGGTTGGTCCAAGCCTAAGCATTTGTTGTTGTTGTTGTTGTTGTTGTTGTTGTTTACTGATAAATATACAGTTTGCCTACTGGCACGCTCAGAAATTTTTGCACAAACGTTAGGGCAGCGAAAAATGAAGACAAGTGTTAAGAGTGGCGGTGAAATTTGTAATAAGCAGCCGGACATCCATTCCCCGCTTGAATGTCAGAAGAAAATTATATTTGTGAGGCCACAAGGCCTTTGGCAGAAAATGAGAAATCTCAATATGGACCAAGTTTCAATCCTGGGACGCAAGACTTCTACATTAGATGTCCTGCGCCAGAAAATTTGAGTCTCTTTTCACTGCTGCTGCTACTCCATACCTCAAAACATGCCTAAAGGTCAAATCTCCATCCTTTCACGGCTGCTGTTGCACCAAGAGCATGTTCCGCATATCAAAGGTTCGTAGTTTTATCGAAGCCTGCACATAGGCAAAAAAAACGTCACCCGCATCCCGAGGTAAGAGAATCAACCTCGGGTTGACTTTTTCATGAGACGAGACGCCCTTAAGCCTCCTCGCTCCCCAACTCTCCCAGCTGCAAAAGCCGCGCTCCAGACGCAAAGCTTCGTTGCAGCAAGCACGAAACGCTTGCGACATGACGCGCTATTTCTTGAACCGGAACTTCGCGTATAGTTGCTTTTGGAATGTCCCAAATCTTGGGAGCCTGTCTACATCGCGCCTGCAGAAAAGGAGATATTGAGGATTCAAAGCTTCGATCGCGGCTCAACAAAAAATGTCGAAGTTCAAAGCACTTGCGAAATGTGGTGACATTTCTTGAGGAGCAACTTTATCTGCGCATTCGCTTTCTTTCTGCAACGCTTGTTGAAACATGGCCGTCTGTCTTTATTTTCGTGGTGGCACCTTGTCCATCCCCCATAGCTGACCTGAGGCAGCTATCAACCTGTCATATTTTTTTTTTTTTAGTCCCAACTTCCCCAATACATTCTGTGGAACTGCAACTTGACGCGATCTCGCGCAGGGGCCGGTGTACGTGTAACACACGACGCGTATGTGTGATGCAGGTTGTATGCAGGATGTATGTACGTGTGATGTAGGATGTAGGAATGTATGCGTGATGCAGGACGTATGTGTGATGCTCGTTTGTCAAGGTCAGCTACATCGTGTCAAAACGCGTGGTGCCGCGTCCGTGCTCGAATTTACTGACCAGTGTGAACATTTGATTTCGCCCCCCCCCCCCTCGTAAATTCAGAAGAAATCAATGTAAAGCGTCTAAAAGAGAGGGAAAGAGAAAGATTCTAAAAAAAAAATAGGTAAAGAAGCGCCCCATCCCGACATTGCTTTATTCTCTCTCTCTCTCTCTCTCTCTTTCTTTCTTTCTCTGCGGTCACGCGCACAGTTTCGCTGGGAGTTTGAATCGCACGGGATCTTTCCTCACAGGGGTCACCGAGAAGAAAGTCGAGCGTCTCACCCAGGGCACACCTGCGTGCGTTTTGTCGGTACGTAATCGCCAGCTGCACGTACCGCACCCACAACCTAACAAAGCCGAGGCGCACACCGAACCACTACATTCTAAAGTGCGGTTATAAACTTCTTATCGCTCTGCTCACATTCAATTTATACTTCCGTTCGACGCCATTTTCTTTTTACTCGCTCGTTTTCCAGGGTTTTTGCGTTGTGCAATCTTGCCAGAAGTTAGAAATTTACTTTCGCTGTCTTCCTTTTTTTTTACTTCTTTTGAACACAGCATTTGTACGCTTAGCTTTGCAGTGACGAGATTTATTTAACTTCTTTCTGTTCAATTACTTATAGGTGTACAATAGAGTATATTTTGAAAAAAAAAACAGGGGCCAAATTCCTTCTCCTTACAATTGTTCTGAGCTTTTTATAGCGTTTCACTTATTTTCCTTTCACTTGCCTTTCCTGTATGTGTCCTTATGGGACTCTGGCTCAACCTCAATTAATGAGTTTATATAAGCGTATGTGGACTGAACTAATGAACAGAACTTTGCGACTCATGTACTGTTGGACTGTATATTTTTTATTCATCCAGTGTTCTACTGAGTGCCATATTTCGTGTCGCTATTCTCCCTTTTCACGCAAATTTGGTTCCTTTGCCAAGTGACAAAGAGTAGCCCATGGCCCCATAGAGGCGCCAACATCTCATAATATTCATTTCAATAAAAAAAATAGGTGAAGCTCGGAAGAAACAAATGCCGGCAGCTTTTGCAAGGCTAAGCCCGCCTAAACACTCGTCCTCGTTCTTTTTTTTTTCAGGGCTCATTTTTTAATTGTCACGCATAACTTATTTCTCCACACGCAAAATTGAAAATACTCATCAAGAAAGGGGTCATGCAACCAGACACATTCCCTCCAATGCTATTCGCTGCATGCTTAGAATTATTCAACCTGTTAGACTGGGAAGGATTAGGAGTGAGGATCAACGGCGAATCTCTCAGCAACCTTTGGTTTGTAGGTTACATTGTCCTGTTCAGAAACACTGGGGATGAATGATTGAGGACCTTAAAGGAGAAAGTAGAAGAGTAAGGTTGAAAATTAATATACCGAAGACAAAGGTAATGTTCAACAGCCTGACAAAGAAACATAAATTCCTGTCACCAGTCAGCCTGTAGAGTCTGTGCAGGAATACATTTATCTAGGTGAATTACTCAAAGGGGACTTTACCATGGAAGAAAACTTATAGAAGAATAAAAATGGCGGGGGGGGGGGGGGGCGTTGTAGTGCATAGGGCAGGAATTACCAAATCCTTAGTGAGAGCCTACCACTGTCATTGAAAAGTGTGTAATCATTGCATTCTACTGACGCTAATATATAAGGCAGAAACATGGAGGTTAACAAAGCACCTCGAGAACAAGTCAAGGACCGCGCAAAGAGCGATGGAACGAAAAATGTTAAGCGCAACGTTAAGAGGCAGAAAGAGAGTGATGTAGATCATATATAAAACGGGGTTCGCCAATATTCTAGTTGACATTAACAGAAAAAAATAGAGCTAGGCAGGCCAGTTGACCATTGGAGTCAATGACCCAACCGGTGGACCATTATATTTACAGAATGGGTGCCAAGGGAAGGGAAGTGCAGTCGAGGACGGCAGAAAATGAGGTGGGATAATACAATTAGGAAATTTGCGGGTGCAAGTTGAGATGGCTGGGAGAGGCCTTCATCCTGCAGTGGCCACAAAAAAAAGATAGGCTGTTGATCATTACAATTACGATGATGACGACGTTAGCAGCAGCAGGAAAAGAAATTCCATGTAACCGGACTACTGCATCTAGTCACGACAGAACCAAAACTTGTAATTCATTGCGTTACGCTAAGATTAATATTTGCTCCAGCATCCGGCAAAAGTGAATAAGTAGCGTTCAGGGTCGCCAAGGCGGTGCTAACTTTATCACCAACCGTTCCACGGTGACGGAGGCAAATCCCAATCTCAAACATTGCGTGAGGCCGTCGGGCCCTTCGCTCTTCTCGTAAAGCGTCTGACAAACAACGAGATTACTTCGCGGGAAAAGGCCAGCACCGCTGCGCTCGATCAAAAAGGTGCTGCGGGAACGTAAAACGGAATGCATCGCGTGCTAGCCCAATCCACCATAAATACAGAACGTGAATGAAAATAACAAACAGGAACGACGAAATGAACAAACGATGTAGAGAGCATTTTCCTTTTTCGTTTCAGCCTCCGCTATTTATAGAAATTGCGTCCGAATTTTCCGACCGCATCGACCAGCTGAGACCACACAAATGGTGCAATCCGGAACAAGAATGAAGCTGGCTGGAATCGTTAAGTTCATCAGTGGTCGCCACGTCCCTTCTAACGCATCTCAAGCTTCTTCATCGAAGAACTTACGGTAGCCAGAGAAGCCAGCGACAAAGTAGGACCTCAAGTTACCAACCGAGTCCGAGAAAGTTGTTCATTCGGCCAGAGCTACAACGCATGCACGAAAATTCCGCACTAGCTTCCTTAGCCCCGTATTCAGAAATGTATTAACGCGATAGCGTTAAGGAGCTCGTGTCGCAGAAAAGCCGGTGTCGACGGCATCGGTGTCGGCGGCGTTGGCCGTGAGCGATAAATCCCAGCAGGCACTTCATGAATAAAAAACAACTTGCAAGATGGGCTGGGTGGGAATCGAACCAGGGTCTCCGGAGTGTGAGACGGAGACGCTACCACTGAGCCATGAGTTCCAAGCTTCAAAGCGGTACAAAAGCGCCTCTAGTGAATGCTGTGTTGCCTTAGAAACGAGCTGTTCCTAAGGCTCAGGCGTGCGTCGCTTGCTCAGGCACACATTTCGTTGCCGCACCGAACGCTGCGTTGCTCGACGCCCACCGCGTCCGATGCGGGGCGCGCAGTCGTCTCTGCGCCGTAACCCATTGTCTTACACCCCTTGGCGGGTCGACGGGAACGCTGTCGCGTTCCACTCTTGAAGCCGAAGCTTAAGCGTCCTCCAATTTCTTTAACTTGAAGCCCACGCTTGACTTGAATTAATGGACGCCAGTAGTTAACGCACCAAAGGAAACGCAATGCGAGTCTTGGGCACGTTCACGCGAGGCGTAATCTATATCAAGTCAAGCATGAGCTTCAAGTTAAGATCCATTTCTGAATACGTGCGTTAGGGTCGTAGACTTTGCTGTTCGTTGTACGCACGCCGCCGGAGCGTTGTCACTTCACAAACTCTAGGCGGCATGCCCCAAGCGACTGTAATTTGACACCTCTAATTTCATGTCAACCGGTTGCAGAGTCTGGAAGTGCAGAAGTGCAGGCAATTTGGTCCGGCATAGCTAATGATAAAATAGCGCAACAAGAAGTAAGGAAAGTAGCCGAACAAACACGAGCGCTAACTTGCAAATGCATACGCACTGGGCTTTCCATTATGGTTCTGTTTACTATACCATAAATTGTCACTATGCCTTGCAGAGTGCATAATCGCAGTCATGCGGGCCGCAGGTAAACGAAAAGCAACAAGGTACTTGAGAAAGTGATGATTTCCGAATGTATTTTAAGATCCAATTTAATGCTCGTGTTGTTTCCTCTAGTTCCCGGTACTGTATATTGCAGAGTGTGCGTGTTTGTGTGCCTGCATGTATGTGAGTGTACGTGTGTGTGTGTGTGCGCGCGTGTTTGTGTACGTGCGTTCGCGTGTGTGCGTGTGCACGAGCGAGTGTGTTTGTGTGTGCGTCGTTTTTTTTTCTCTACTGATGGGTGCAGTGCGTTTCCATCTACCGCCACAAATGTAATCCCATGCGGGTGATTGGCTTCTCCCGAACGGAAGAGGAAGAATGCACTGTACCCGCACTCTCCACAAACACAGCGTGCTTCAGTGCTTCCTCTTTGCGATGACACAAAGTTTCCGCGTAGGGCCACCCTTGACGACAGTGCGGACGATACGAGGCAAGCGGTGTCGCGGATGACAGCGGGAACCAATGTGGACCGGACCCGGACGCTAATTAGGCCGCACCCGTAGCAATCAGCGGTTAATTAGGAGCACGTCAAGCTCTGCCGATAACTAAATAATGGGAAGGGAACAACTTCATTGTAGAGATCATAAGTAGAGCGGAAAGGGGTTACCTCCTTAAGAAAGAAAAACATATAGAATAATGAGGATAATGCCAGGGAGCGATGATAACGACGTCGTCCACTATGGTGCGAGGCTACGGAGAGAAGCGGCAACTGGCCGGCAACGGTGACGGCTTTGCGCGCAACGTTGAGTAGCCGCACGTCACCAGCAGCGACAGCTGTGTCCCACCATGAGCTGCAGAGAACGATGACAGGACTAGGGCGGGATAATAGCAGGACGACGACGACCGCGTCAAAACGATGGTGACGCAAGACGACATGAAAGCAGCGATGACTGCGGCATGGCAAGGATCACGGCCGACGGGACGTCAACATCGACGGCTGCAGTATAATGGCGATGATATTCGGCCAACGACATAGTTGGCGACAGCGATGAAAATGTAGTTGAAGTGAAGGGGAGATTAGTAAGGACTTCGCCAGGTCGACTACTCTGTACTGGCAGAATACGATGGCGTTAGATACGATTAAGAAAAGAACGCCAGAAGTTGATCTGCATGGAGTCACCGATGTACTGGAAATCTCAGAGCCGTCCCAGAGGCGGTGCTCGGTCCCGTTTGCTCCACAAGATGCTAATACCGCTTACGCGTACTTTCTTTAGCTGTGGTGTACGAAAACACTGCCCCAGGATATTGTTCAACAAGAAATATAGCTAGATTAGGGCACTACAGAGGGTGAACCATTCATCGTCGAAAAGCGGGCAGTAGCATAGGAGTTCAGTGTTTTTTTTTTTTCTTTGGGGGGGGGGGGAGGGGGTAACGCATGCGCTCCAATCGGCGCCAGCAGTCATTCCTATCAGGCAAGAGCTGGGCTGCGTGTTCATGCACACCGGGTAATGCAAACTATATATATATATATATATATATATATATATATACCCTTCTCAACGTGCACGCGCTAAGCGTTCTGGGGCAACTCGCATATCATTCCAGGAACGTATCAGATTCAGATTTCTGCGTGCGTTAGTGAACTCAGATGGCAGCGCGTCTCGATGGGAAGAGCGAGCGCGAATGGAGATTCAGCCATGAGGAGGATTCCATTATTGTGGCTAATAGCGTGCAAAATAGCGGGTCAATCACGATTTCTCAACTACTTCAGCACGCACAACATTCCCAAAACGCACTTTTACTACACTTTTTTTTTACATTTACGTTTTACATCACTTGCCGCCACCCAGCTGTGTGAAATGGATCATGACAGATGATCGGGCTAGGTTTTAATAGACTAAGAACGACGAGGTATTGCAAAGATAAAAATGACCACAACGGACAGAGAACGGGAACTTACCGACACAATGTGCGATTGGGGAAACAGCTTAACAAACAAAAGAAGACGTATGTCTCCCTTTCTCTTGTCCATAATTTTAGAGCGCAGCTCGTGGCAGTGGCCTATTAGAAAGACTATATTGATCCCATTCCGTCCCTTGTCATTTTATTTTGCACACTTTTTTGTCACCTCTCTTCTTTCGGTCTTTACTTCCCTTTGGCCTTGCCCTAGTGCAGGGTAGCAAACTGGAGGTTTTAACTGTGTTTAACCTCCCGACCTTTCTGTCATTTGCATCTCTCTCTGTCTCTCTCTTAGTCGCGCGTTCCTGCGTTGAGCATCGGCATAACCGAGCGAATTATCACAGCGAAGGATGAAACACCGAACGCGGAGCGCAGCGGGGCATGAAAGACGCGAGAAGGAAAGCGGAGGATGAGGGTGCAGCGGAACCGTGAGGCCAAAAACGTAGAAGGAGGGTATCGCGAAAGCTCGAGAAGAAAAGCGTAGTGCCGCACAAGACTGGCTCTGCGGTGACGACCGCTACGAGATGGCGCCAGAATAGCACGCCGTCGTCTGTTGACCGATGACACGCGGAGAGCAAGTCCACAGATTCCATATATGGAAACAAAGCACTACAAGAGGAAGGATCCTTTCTGTGGCGGCTGCCATGAATCGCGCCCCCGTGCCACCTCTCGCAAACTCCCGATTAGCGAGGCAGTCGCGCCACACTTCGCTCCGTTTGCAATGTGCTGCGCGAGAAAAATTGTCCGACTCAGCCAATGTATCGCGAAATGAAAACACGTATACATTTCGCATTAGGGAGTATCGTAATCATGGGCAAATATTTTCATTCCGAAAGAAACGGCACAACATGGATGGAAACCGAACGCGGTAACATGTGTCACAGCGTCTTCGTAGCATTCTGCTACGAGGAGAGTACCGAGAAATGAGAGCCGAGCCCGAAGGGCGGGGGTGCAGTTAAACACAGCGTCTCACAGCGTCAGCTGCCAGGAGGCGAGAATGCGACAAACCGACGTGCTCTCGCTGTTGACGCAAGGAAGAAAGTCATTAGTTCTAGTGGCCGAATGGAAGCTACACAGCACAGAAGTGCTCCAGCTTTTGCTATGTGAGACACTACATATACGCGCCAGTCGTGTCAAATAAGTGCAATACAGTGGAACGTGTTTATAGCGAAGTGCTTGCCGCCTCCGAAATGCTTCGTTATACAGGTCACTTCCTCGCAAAGGTCGCGCAGCGCACAGCTCAGACAAGAGTAGGTAGGAATGTATTCCTTCGTTAAACGTTCGTTGTAGACGTGTGGCCGAGCAAACTGGCAGATTATTCACATCGGATCCAAGTAATAGAAGCGCAAGCCTACGTGTTATCGCTTATGACCACTACAGTCACTCTGCTAATCTTTGTAATTCTCTGACAAATACTTCGCCATACTATGATTAACCAGAACATCAGAACAGTCCTCGCAAACTGCGTCGGTAGCAGCGAAAGTCTCTTAGCTCAATATATCTCACGCAAATGCCTTAAAGAACGCAAACGCAATCTTGAAGGTCATATTTGGAATGAATGCGCTTTTTGAAAGATGAAGGAAACGACAACGTCGACGCCAACCCTCATTTGTAAGAAGAAGAAGAAGAGGAGGAGGAAACTTTATTAAAGAATAGTCCGGCAGTTCTTGCTGTGTTGGCCTCAGGTGACGGCTCGAAGTCCTTAAACTCGAGTGCCATCTTCGGCTTGCCGGACGGCCCAGTACTGGTTTGCCAGCTCTGAACTTTTGATAGCCGCCTCCCAGCGGCGGCGACGCCTGCGGAGAAGGTCCCCGTCGGCTCCTGCATCCGGAGCGGCGTCGGGAAGAAGCGAGCTGGATCCTTCCCGTACTCTGGCAACGGACGCGATTATGGACGCAAGAAAAATTGCATTACGTGAATGTCACCGTGTAGGTGTGATGATGCTGTGGCACTTGCAGTGACTCTAGTTGACGTCAAAAAACGTTCATTGCAGAGCGGCAGAAAGAGAGGAAGAGGGAAAGGTAGGGAGGTTAACCAAGGATGTGCCCGGTTGGCTACCCTACAATTGGGGGAGGGGAAAAGTGAAGACCAGATAACGAGTGAAAACAAAAATTATGGTCAATCATTCACAGTCAGCCGCAGAGGGATCCCCACTGCAACAAATGTTCACACAAGCCAGTGTCCTCCAAGAAGCGCAGAAGGGCTTTTGTGGCCTTTTGCATGCAAGAACGCATATTCCATTGTTCAAGAGAGAACAAGAGAGAGAATTATCATTTATTGTAGTAGAGGTTGTTTGGTTAAGGTGGGTGAAGCCCCTGTTCCAGGTACGCACAGGTTACAGCGGCTCACCGGGCCGGTCAAGGGTCGCGAGCTGGCCTCCCAATGCCACTTCCACGAGTCGCGCCTCCCACGACCAGGAATGGTGTGTGTTGTGTAGCAGCGGCGAGATGTCAGCCACCGGGTGTAACGTCCACTGGAATGTTGTGTGTTACAATGTCGGTGTTCCTTAGCACCACGGAATTAGTTGCTATATTTGTCTGGGTTCATTCTGTGTAACTTGTATAAATGTGGGAAAGTGTTTGTTTGGAGGCGGCGCCAGTACCGTGCTTGCTTCCTGTTTATGTTTGGGTGAGGAGGGGCTTTGGTTCGCCTGCTTAGTCGTAGGAATTCGCGAATTTCTCTCGGCGCACCGGGTGTCGAGGTGCTCTCTTGGGCGGTGTGGCCCACGGCTCGGCCCATCATGCCTCGAGCAAAGCGCTCCGCCCGTCCGTTCCCCGCTATCCCTGTGTGCGTCAGGCACCAGGTCATGCACTGATCCACAGTGACTATTGTTCCTATGATGCAGAAGACGCAGCCCGGTAAAGCACCCCCCCCCCCCATCCCCCAAAGCAGGGGGGAGGGGGAGAGGCGTCCTGCGAGTCCGCCAGCACGTAGGCCGATTGGCCCTTAGGTTCCGCGGCGCGTATGGCCATGGATATGGCGCGCGTATGGCCATGGATATGGCCACAGTTTCGGCCGTCGCAAGCAATATCATGTGTATAGATGCTGCTGTGATTGTTCGGCCTTGGCTAGTCACGACTGCTGCAAATGTATTGAGGGCGCCTGTATTTCTGTGATAAGGACTCGCGTCTATAAAGTGAGTATCCGGATCGTCTCGCCGCCTTAGTAAGTTGGCTGTCCGCGCGCGTCTTCGTGCCGCATGTTGGCTGGGTGCAGGTGGCGGCTGATTGGTTCCACGTGACTCCTCTCTCGGATTTCAGATGGAAGCAGTATTGTCTTGTTGCCGCAACCTTGTGGTGTGAGTGGATAGTGAAGTCCTTGTAAAACCGACCGTCCCTGAGGTGTCGCGTTTAGCCATACACGCAGCGCTCTTAGTGTGGCCGCTGCATATTCCTCGAATGTGTTCATCATTCCCAATTCGTGCTGTCGGATCGTGATTGTGCTTTCGAGTGCTTCTTTACAGGCGATTCCGATGAGCTTGTCCGCATGTTCGATGTCGTTGCGCCGCATGGTTTGCAAAGGCAGGGCATACGTTAGACAGCTAATGACAAAGGCCTTTATTAGTAGCATCGTGTCTGCTTCGGCCATGCCTTCTCATCTGCATGCAACTATAATAATAAGCCCGGTTACACTCCGAACAGTGCGTCTGAGATTGGAGAGGGCTATGCTGACG
>NC_091829.1:31690658-31803158 GCF_038994185.2 Dermacentor albipictus
ATACAGAATAGACCATTCATTAGAGAATCACTCGCGATTGGCGTGTCGCCTGGATTACTTGCGGCGAACGCGGACAGTTGACCGGCAACCCTCGCGCATAAATCTTTCGTTAGTTGAATTTGTCGACACCCTTGGTGGAGAGCAAAGCATCTGAAAGGGTGACGCTGCTGTGACGATGTTCTTAAACCGCGAACAGATTTACACAAAAATGTGATAAAGACTTTTGTGGATCAAGTGACTCACCAAGGGATTTTCAGCTGACAGACTGCAGCACGTCGACACTACGCTGCCTTCTTCATCCGTCTCGCCTAACTCAAGTTGTAAATATATTTGGTTCACCTATACCATCGTTTGGCACGACGGCTGATTGCTCAGAGCCCGCTCTAATTCCGCTTAAAATTCGTAAAATTTTTGCATAGGTGTAAACGTAAAGGTAGAGACTCGAGCGTCATCCTTAATCATATCTTCTAGGTTCACAAGAAGGCACTCTTCATTTTCCTGACACCTCTCTTCCATTAGCGAGAAGAACGAACTTACAACACACAATAAAACCTCACATCTCATACGAAAATGACAACGACGACGACGACGACGACTAAGTATTCGAGTCGGCGCTTATACCATTATTTGTAAAATAAACTTTGGTTAGTTATAACCTCGATTCTAGTGTTTCCTTGGCTGTTGATCTTCAAAAGCTGCACAGTAACATATGTTTCCTCGTTCGTGCAAATGTACTGCCACGCTACTACTACCTAGGAGTACTACCTAATACCACACATGTCCTCGAAAAAGATTTTTTGTTGATAAGGCTTATTCCGTTTAAATAACACACGGGTATCGATTGGCCTTTTTTTTTGCGTGTGTGCGTGTTTCTATTTATAACGATTTCGAGGGGAGCGCGCAAGTACAGTTCCGCCAAACAAGTTAGCCCAATAGCCGAACGCTGGAGATGAATGTCGGGAGCATCCTACGTCATTAAAGCTAACTCGTTCCTTAACAGTCTCTCCGTTTTAGAGATGTGTTAGCGGCACACAAACGCAAGAGCACGTACACTCACATGGACCACAAATGCACACGCGCGCCAATACCATGCCTCACAAGGACTAATGTGTGTAAGCACCGACCAAACGTTCACAGTATTTCGTCTCCTTCGAGCTATAGACAAAAAGTAACTCCGTATCGCGGCTTGCTTCTGGGTTAATGGATTCATACTTGTCGTTGTGTCATAGGACGCGAAGCCTTACGATGTAACATACTCTTCGCCGCCCTGTTTCATGCTTCCTATTCGGTCGCGTCCTATTGCACAACAAAGTGCTGCTACGATTTCGAGAGTCCGCAATCAACGCGCTTGAGATGCGGAACGCCCGCGTTACTGGCCTGCGATACCGCTCCTGTCGACGAAGCAAACAGCCGTTGTTGCAATGCACGCGTTTATTACGCTGATGCACCAACGACACTGCACGCAACTCTCCCATGACGGCAGACAGTGAACGTACCGCGGAGTGCTCGGTTGCCATGGCGACAACGAGCGCAATGTAAGCTTTTCTTTTCTTCATCCTTACCCTGTTCGTTTTCAGTTTCTAGTGACTGTGTAACACCTATACTTGCGAGCGAGAGTTTTATTCCTACTACGATTATTCCGTGCATACCACCTTCAATATTTGGAGATGGCAAGCTAGGTATATGTCCAAACCAAACCAGTGACCATTACAGAATACCTTCCTTACACGCGCTGTCAGCTGTTGCGGTATCTGACTCTGCCATTTCTGCAATCGACTACCGATAGGGAATTGCTATTACGTTTTTATTTTCCACGCTTGAAATATGGCGCACGCCTCGGCGACCAATTATATGCCTATGAAGGCTGACACATACTGAACTTCAAAAAAAGAGCGAGCTCGGTCAAGTTGGTAGCAGTCCGTTTGAAAAGAAAAGGTTGGCGGGGCAGGGGTGAGAATGACAGAGAATGCTAAAGATGGTATGTAGAACAAGTGTAAGTTACCGCATTCAAATGACATCTCGAGCTAGCTATACAACGGCCAGACTGGTAGTGCATTTTACGATAGGCAATGTCAACCGTTGGTTCCCGCAGCCCGATGGTTTTCTTGCACTTTACAGCAAGAAATTAACCTGCTGGACCCTCTTTAATGATACGCTGATTCTCAGTAAAAGCGTGAACACGTAGCCATCTACGTTGACGTTTATCTCATTATCAAGAAAGGAGTTAGAATTTTTGCGCGTGGCGTGAATGCTTATCTCAAGATAGGTCTGATATACGCATGTCGCAATAGACGTTGTCAATTTGTTTCCTCTTCCTTTTTTTCCTCTTTCTATTCCCCTTTCCCAAATCCCCAGTGTAGGGTAGCAAACCGGGTGCTCGTCTGGTTAACCTCCCTGCCTTTCCTGCCCTTGCTCTCTCGCTCTCTCTCTCTCTCTCTCTATCCAAGCACGCGTATTGCTAGCCACCTAGTCATGTGCTACGCTTCGATCCTACTAATAAACTCGTTCGTTCCAAGTTAGCGCCATGTATGCGTGCGTTCTGTGTTGCTCTTGTGTCCAATGTAGGGTGCGCTACGCCTAACGTCTTCAGTACGCCTTACCAACAAGCCCAACGTAAAATCTCAGTAAAGATGGAAAGCAGGACATATCGGGACACTGCATACATGTGTCGTCTTTCATACTTATCCTGCTCCACCTTTGCTCTGAGCGTCTTCAACATAACTTGTTCGTGAAGGCTGTAAGTGTCCGGTCATCCAAACGCAAGAAAAAAAAAGTAAAATGAAAATGTAAAAACGTACTGTTCAACTGCCACCAGTAAATCGTGCCTCAGCTGTTTTTTTAGAGTGAAGCCACTTTAAGGTGAATAATGCAGCTATTCTGGCACCGGCGTCTTTTTTTCTCAGGAAATTGCCAAACCTTTCTGTGTATTTTTATAGAAACTGCATTAGCTCTACGGTGTACAAAAAGAAAATGAATGAATTGGCACTCTGATAAATTTAGTTTCAGACTACCCGATATGTAACGTCACTTCCGCTTTGACACCATTGCTTGGCTGCTGTTTTAAAAGTTTAGTTCCTGCATTATTTGGTCACGCGTAGCTGGCCCAGACATAAACTCGCTACTACAGTTCCCTACTACCGATCACGCTTTACTGTGTCAAGCTTTCTCATAATATTTAAGGGGAAAAAATATATACGAAGCCACTAGTGCACTTTAGTACTTCAATTTTCGTGACGATTAGGCGGCACTAAAGCCCCTGACTTTTACATTTCCTTATGAAACAAACAATTCTGTGACAACCTTATCAACAACTTTAAGGGCAGTGTTACACGACCTGCTCCTCAAGACAAACGAGAAAACGGCGTCCTGTAATACCACGTGCAGAATGCTTCCTGGCCTGGTCGAGGGAAAAATAGGAGTAATAAACCATACGTACCTTCTACGCAGTAAACAGCTCGCCTCTGCCGCGGGACTCCCTCGGTATTTTTATGTGTTATCTCCGTTTCTCAATTCCGAAGTCCCTGCACGGGAGGCATACAAGTATGCATGATTATGCTTAAGCTATATGTCTTCTCTCTGTATATTTATACTTCCTACACTTTGTGGGTCATTACGCCGCACAAAGCACGCACAAGTGCACCGTTGGAAGCTAAATGACGCAGGCCGTTCCAAGAAACTGCCTGATTAAATCTCTTAGCGTGAGAGGCGACCGCGCAACACGTGCAATCTTCGTTCCTCAAGCAATCACTGGTCGCCGTCTAAGGCCGTACTTCAATATAATCGACTGGCGACGTTGCATTGAGTCTCGCGCAGCAGTTCGTTAAAGGTTCCGAAGAACGGGGCATCCTCGTCCGAGCTGCAATTAAGGCGACTATTGCCACATGCTTTCAGAATGTCTCGCTCGCCACCGGCCTCTCTGCATGTACCCTGTCGTGCACACTCACGGTGCAAACGAGGCATCTGTTCCGAACATTCATTGCACGATATGAGGCGGGCTTTGTGTTCTTCGAATCGCGAGACCAGAAAGGAAAGGGGGGGGGGTCGAAGTGGACGTTGAACGCACATATTGCAGAACGTCCCGCCAGGACGCTGCACCACTCTCGCATTCATGAGAGCTCCCCTCACCGCAGCGTGTTCGTGACGTCACGACGTGGCCTCTGAGAACGCGGCGCGTTCATTTGGGGACCGGCGAGGCGCTCGGTCCCTTCGAAACAGAACGGCGCTGAAAGCACTGCACTCGTCTTGATAACCGGGCCAAGGATTCGCCGTCCTTATGCATATTCTGACCTCCGATGACGCTCGCCATGTACATAATTCATCAAGAGCGGCTCTCTCAAAGGCAGCCAACCGAAGAGTCTCTCTAGATGGAAGACGCGGAGGAAGATTGTGTATCGCTATTTTTCATACCAACGGAAATTATGCGTACTCATGTTTTCCGCAAGTCCCGTTCACAATTGATAGACTCTGAATGCTATGTCATTTGTATCGACCTTAGACTTCCTAGGAGACATGATTTAGGGAATTTTTATATCGTCATCTTCAGGACTGAAAAGCTGATTATGAAGCTCCACACTTCGGCTTTTTCGTTTTCCTAGTTTACTAATTCGTTGTGACCTCCCCAAAAAGAATGGAATGTTTAGCACACAATATTGCCGCTTTACTTTCTCACGGAGGAAGCAAATTTTACGCCTCTTGCATGCTTGAACGATGACCTGTCCACTTCCACAATTCGTGAGTTTCTGCTGGTTTTATACTGTTTTATTGCAAACATGATTGAAATAGGTACAGTGAACTGGCGCTTTTATTCTAGCAAGTTTAAAAGAGAGTATCACCCGTTCGCACCTTAGTCAGCCACTAAACTTCACCGCAAAACTTATTCGTAAGCATTGTTGATTAGCTCGCTAGTTATGGCCTATTAGTTACTAACAGGCCACTACAACACTAGTGTGCATAAACGTACGTTTCCAAGAAAGCGGAAGGTAAATGACGGTGGGTTTATTCCAGTAATTGCTTTATCGGACGAACGACAAGTCAGTATGCCAGCTTCATCAGGGGGCGCCTACGAACAATGTGCCATTTCGTTGGGAAATTTGAAACAAGAACAAAGAAGCGCTAAACGCAAATTATTCATTTTGCCCTGTAATGTCCATTACATCTTTGATGTTCCGCTGAGTAATAGTTACCTAGAAATTCTCACATAAGCACGTGAAACATAACGGATTGCCTATAGTAGCGTTTGTGTTATGCTGGAGCAAGTTTCTGGTTGTGGAATACTGCGAACCAATAACTAATTACTTATTTCTTACACTAATTAAGCTTCACCTTAGATAACATTTCATTATTTCTTATGCAAAAGTACTTGGAAAGATGTTGGCTAGCAAGTTGTGCCAGTTTTCCTTGACGTGGAACTACATTAGGCCATGACAGCCTTTAAAATTGTCAAAATAGCCGCCGCGGTGTCTGATGACCTATGGTGTTGCGCTGCTAAGAGCAAGGTCGCGAGATCGAACCCTGGCCGCGGCCGCCGTATACCGATGCTGGTGCAACACAAGAACGCCTGTGTCCCATGCATACGGGGGCATGTCAAAGGGTGGTAAAAATTAATCCGGTGTCCCCCGCCATGCGGCACGCCTCAATCAAATCGTGGTTCTGGCACGTAAAACCCAAGCATTCATTCATTCATTCATTCATTCATTCATTCCTTCAATCTTGTCAAAATAGAAACGCAGCTCCCTGTTCATTGCAAGGAGCACCCAAAGTTTTCAGTGTTCTCTCAAGCCACGGGCGCGGACAACGCTCAAATGAATTAACTGTCAGGCTGATGCCCTCTCGTTGCGCATGCGTGGGATTAAAAGAACAATGCTTTCACAGTTGCGCGCTCCAAAGAGGGCGAGCTCGCAAAGCAACGAAGGGACCTCATTTGGTGAAAGGGGTCTTCCCCTTTAGCGCGAGACCTCGCTTAAGGGGGCTCGCCTTCGGCACGGATGCCCGGAAGCGCCGTCATTTGCTCTCAGACCCCTGAAGCGAGACTAAAAGGAATTGTTTGTTCCGGAAAACAGCCGGAAGGCACACGTACGCCGCCGCATACAGCCGGCCTGGTGCTCAGTCTTACGGGCGACGTTGGGGTGCGGCGTGGAACGCGAATGTCAACACAAAGATGCATGATTGCGATTGTTTACCGCCGAACTTTCTTAGTCTCAAAGAACCCAACCACAAACTGCAGTGAAAAGGGGGCTGTTACTCTTTCCGAATAAACTAATTGCAGAAATGCCATTATTCTTAACTAGCTCTTTCTCGAACTTGCAAGGGTGAGAGAACTAACAAAAGGAAGATAAGAAAATAACAGTTAAAAAAACGACGCCCGTGTTGTGATTGCTGTTCCCACCTCGCAATAAAATTAGATTTCGCGCTAAAATTATCCTGGGAGGGACAGGCTTCTGCATACCCTTTTTGTTCTATTAAGCCTTCGTGAACTTAAATTGTCCATTTCTGATTGCCTTCGTTCGTGAATTCCCGCACAAAACTCGGCTAGGAGGCCGCGTAAATGACTAAATTTCCATACAGTCTTGAAACTGCCGCGCAAACGGCACTGAGAATCAGTGCTGTGGCATTCTGTTTTTCTGTTTACCTAGTAGAACGAATCACACACATAAATTCTGTGCAGGAATGCGCATTGCGCGGCTCTGCTGGTTTAGGTTTCGACACGGATGCCGCTCTCTTGTATACGGCCAGGCCATACCATTTATCTTACAAACTGGGCTGCCGTCCCCCGTGTGCAATATCATCGTTCGGATATCACCGTTCCAAGATAGACGATTTGAAATCTACCGATATCATTCGTTTTATTAGGATATTTATTAAGAATATCGAGGCTTGTTACTCTTACAGTTATATTCAAATTGCTATTTTGCCTACGGTGCCCAAGGGAAATATAGCTAACAAACAGTGCCAGTTTTGCTGCACGAAAAAGAAAGCATAAACATTTATTTTTGAACATTTAGAAATTGACCGCATTATCAGTGTTTGTTCTTCTCGTTCATAAGTTTCATCTTTATTTAGAGCACTTTTAGGCATCGCTATAAGTATATTAAGTTGTAACACAGCCCTCACCCAAACATCCCCGCGTATTCGTCAGCTGCTCTTTGGACGTCTAAATCCGTAGTTGTGTTCAGCGCATTCGAAGGTAAGTGTCTCGATTTTCCAAGGAGGAAACGCAACACCAACTTGCCCCTATAGGCCAGCGCAATCAGATGGACAACACGTGTCCGGCCTAACCATCTCAGCCTAACCCAAGTTAAGCGGTTCTGTCTGTCCGCATATAAGCCAAAGCAGTGACAAAGTGTTAGAAAATCCGGTTTCCTTTAAGGTACGTCTACGTTTTTCACTCCTTCTTCGGACTGTGTTGTGGAAGACTGTTCCTCTTGTCTCAAACGCTAAACAAACCGCAATGACTGATAACTACGCCCCCAGCCATCGCTATGCAATTGAGCTCGCACGTTTTGCCTCGATGTCCTTTCAACGACACTTGCACGCTATGCAAAATTCCAGTCTAGACCACTTGGAGATTAGGGCATGCGAATAGGCGTATAAATGCGTAAATATGCAGCGAAACAATTTTTTATATCATAAGAAAAGCCCCAACAGCTCCCCTTAATGCGTCTTGCTTTGGGGCTCCCTGTGCATTACCGATAAATAACGTAACTTTATGTGAAAGTGACAGGACTGGCAATTAACCTAAACAATGTTTAAGAAACATCAGCAAAAGACCCTGTTACCTACGTTCCGTGCCTCTTACAGCAACAGAAGAAGTGCAGGAGCGCGGCAAGTCACTGCAGCATGCCGCCAGCTACTAAGCCAAGACGACGTACCAAAATCCGCTTACAGTAAGCTAACAGGCCGCCCAGGCTGCAATTATTTCACAGCCCAAGAAAATATTCCCAGCAGAAAACACTGACACGGACAGGCTGGAACAAGACACACGACGCGACACTCGGCCACTAGATTTATATTCCTTCATGGTGCTACAAGTCCCAAATATCGAGGAAAGAAGAAACGCGCAGTGGATAAATATGTTTTGCAGTGCACAGTTGCATAGCTGCAAGTTCGTTCCACTGCACGCAATTAGGTGAGCGGAGTAAGCAAGATCATCCCCGGTCGCGATGTCAGCAATGCAAGACATGTGCAGCGCTAAGTTTGACAGCTTGTGCCAAGCCGCGCACTGCAGTTCGCTGCAACGGTCAAAAAACCTCGGGGCACGTGAATTGATGGTGCCTGAAACGGAGCTTTCAGCTGATGCTGCTGTGACTCTCTCGACGCGGTTAACTAACAAAGGTTATTTCTTGTGCCCTTTGTTCCTAACGCTGTGTTTTTCTTTTTAAAACAACTGTGTAAATGGCTAGTTCTCTGGAGCTTCTCGCTTGTTCGTTATTGTTTTCTTTTTTTTAGCAAAATAACGCACGTCAAGTTTAATAACGATAGCGGGTAAGTACGTTGCGCTGTTTCTGAACACAGAACTTGAATCTAAACTGGTTAAAACTCATATGAGCTAATCGTTAGGCGTTTGCCTCCTCGACTAGTACAGCTCTTATTTTAAAGCACCTCTGCGCCGCTGTCGGCTTAGTATGACTTAGTTGAAGCGCCCAGAGGTGAAGTATTACGACAATGGAAGTTTCCACTAGAAGGAATTCTTTAAATTACAGCATTGATGCGTGTCCTTTAGCACATTCAGAATTTTTCAGGTTTCGCTCAGAATTCCCTACATAAAAACGCTATCCGCTTCTAAACGTTAAGAGATAATTGGGAGGCCCTGGCGCTTTGTAGGAATTGAGCCGAAGACCTCTTCGTTGTGAGATAATTGCCACGTCACAGAGTGATACGCCGGTTGGATGGTGTCATCTGTTTTGGACGGCTATAACCATACGAGCTTATAGTAGCCTACCGTCATCGCAGCTACGTATACCGTCGAGCACAAAGCAAAAGTTTCTTGAAGCACTAATTTCGGTAAAAAATTAATTTTCTCCGTTTTTCACCCCCCTACCGCTTCTAGGGTACTGGGGTAGGATTCCTCCCAGTTTCTGCATATAATAATGTTTTTCTGCTACTACTACTACTACTACTACTACTACTACTACTACTACTAATAATAATAATAATAATAATAATAATAATAATAATATTAATAATAATAATAATACTCCGCGACTTCGTCTTTAAGCCAGGAACCGAGGCGAGAAACATGGTGGCCATATTATATATATACCATATTACCATATACCATATACCATATATATATAACCATATATACCATATTAAAACTTGTCTTCAGGTCCCATGGTGGATGTACTCTAATAAAAATTTAGTTAGCGATAGGTACAAATAGCATAAACTCAAGCGTAAACAACTTAGAAACTGCTACACAGTGAGCTTCTCAGTTTTCATGTTCGCTCGTATTTGTAACAGTGTCATATATCGCCCTCCGAAACGTACAGCTATGAACCGGCCATTGGTTTTTATAGCGCGTAGCGTTTCCACACAACAACGCGCAAGAAGCATTCTCGTCAGGTTTATTCCTGTTCACTCCTCGATTTATGCTAGCGGCACGTCGGTGGTGATTAGCGGCGCTCGTTCTAATTGAGAGCTAACCTCTACGAGCTATGAAAGTACAGCTTACCCCAATAGAAGTGGCTCGGAAACGCAGGCGCGTTGCGCCTTCTCCCTCACGCCAAGCGATGTAGACGGGGATTCCGAAAACTGGCAGCACTGCCACAGAAAAGTGCACGAGCGCCAAGCGAGAAGGAGCACAGGACGCTGAGAGACGAGCGAACAAGCAAGGCGACTGAGCCCCGGCACTACGGCGCGGTAACGAAGTCGGTTCGAAGGATGCGCGTACACCGAACAGAACCGCTGCGTCATTCCCAGGACGGGACCGTGACGCGGCCAGACCGCATCTAATCCTACCACGGCGATTGGCTCCGCTGCGGAGCTTTCAAACAAAGCGCGACTCAACGCCGCGTAACCATGCCACGTGTGTGCAGCCTGCGGAATGAGTCAGCGATTCTTTTCCGTCGCGCGAAGCCCAGCTTGGTCGATGAGACGCAGCGTTACACTAGCAGGAGGAAGGGAGGAAGGGAGACGCTTGTCGTAGAAAACACGGCACAGGGAACGCAGGAAAACAGCGGCAGATAACATCAACGTGTTCCTATGGGTGGGCAGCGCAACCCGGACGAAAGACGAGCGAACATAGGACGAACAAGACGAACATAGGAACATGTTCAATTCCCACCTCGCCCAGCTTGCTGCGTTAATTCAGATAACATCAAAGCGAACTTGAGGCTATGCGCGGCGGGCCACCGTCCTAAGAAAAAAGTGCGAGTGGAGGCAAATAAGCATGAATTTGCGAAATTCGTCAGTCCACTTCATCGAGCCAAGTTGCCACGCGGCGCACAATACGGGATGCCATGCTATTCCGTCGACTAGTGGAGACCCGCCGTGTCCCTTAGCGCGACGAAGCAATATTTTTTCTGGAAAGAACTGCAACGCAACGACCACGTGTGCACTAACACCGGTACCGCATATTACTCACCCCTCCCCCCCCCCCCGCCCTCACGTACGCGGTTCGAAATGGTCCCGCCGCATGTCGGCGATGAAGACGATTCCATCACGGCCGAAGCGGGACCGTTGTCAAATCACTTCCCCACCAAGCACGTCGAACGGACGAAAGCAGCCTCCCAAGAGGCCGCTACGGCGTCACGGCAATCGCACAATATGTGCACAGCTGCAGATCTAGCGGAAGCCTTGTTGACAAATCGCGAACTGGCGCATTTGCCTGCAGGTAGCAGGGCGAGAATTTTTTTAAGGCAGAGAGTTGGGATAGTTGTAATTTGGACAAAGATGTGTTCCAGCGCGTCAGAAAAATGAAAAGAGGTGCGGAGACAAAAAAGACGGCAGGAAAGGTATAGCGCTGGTGGGACACAGTCGGTTGATTTTCGTTTTGTCCCGATGCGTACGGTGCGACCCAGCAGCATGGGGTCGAGTTCTGTGTTCGACGCGAGCCTCGGGCATTGCTGAACTCAAACCTGTCACCCTTAGGAGCTTTCTTCCTTTCTTTTCCTCTTCTTTCCCCATTGCTTGACAAATTTGCCAGTAGGTAAAACGTTTCGTGCAAGTGGACCCCGGGAGTCGGGTCAGAAACTGGTTAATCTAACCTGCTCTGTTCTGTGGAGAGGCAAAGAAAAAATGTAACGGAAAGGCACCTCAAAAGTGCAATACCTCGGGTGCGCTTGTGACTTATCTTTTCATTCTTTTCTCATGTGTTCGTTTGTAGACGTTTTCTTTTCACCTTCTGAAAATTCAATAAAGCGCCCCGTGAAATAAAGTGACGTGAAATACAACTATTCATTGGCCGTGCTCTCTCATATATATATATAAATATATATATATATATATATATATATATATATATATATATATATATATATATATATATATATATATATATATATATATATATATATATATATATATATATATATATATATATCTTTTTCATCTCTCGAGTACTGATGGATGGCAAGAACAGGCCACCCGTAGCAACGGTACTCATTCGTCAGGAACCACGTTCCAGCAAGTTCCGCTTTCGTCTCGCTTTACTTCAACGTAGGCTGAACGATGGTTACCGCCCACTCGAAGCAAGGTGCTGCGCTCTTCCCAGAAGCTCTGTCTCAAAGGAGCAATTCATATCGCCGGCTGCCATGTGCCCAATGTGGCTGTCTTTATTTTTCTATTCTCTTTTCTCTTCCTCTTTTTAAAGCCATACGCTTCGCTTGTCACGTCGAAATTTTTCGTCGGGTCAACGGGTCGCTATTAAATGGGCTGTTCTCTTTACCTACACGTACGTTTCTTGGGAGATTCTGAAGAAAACCATGGAGCTAAAACAAAGGGGAGCTGTATAGGCGATGTTGCAATAAAAACGTAGCGCACCAGGTTGGAGCGTTCCAAGTATAGTTTACCTTGATCGTAAGCGCAGAGACTGTGCTGAAAAAAAAATCTCCTGAACGGCAAGAATCGACTGCAAGTCGTCGTTCAAGCGTGATACCCTATATCGATTTTATTTTCATCTCACGAAGGCTTCGTTTTTCTTTCTATCTTTTTTTCGACGATGCGTTTTTTTATCCATAGGCTTGTGTAACTTGCTACGTGAAAGAAATGAAAAGCCCCTGTGCAATTTTGTTGGAGGAGCTTGCGTTATATGAGATTCTTTTTTTTTTCACTTAGTGTTTGCCTGCGAGTGGGTGCGACGTCGTTTTAGCCAGTAAGGAAAGGTGACGTATTTATTTTTTACGCTACCTTAAAAGCATCCAACAGTACAATAGGCATCACGGTAGTGTGGCATGCTCACTCGAAGAATCATGTGCTTCTTACGCGTCACACTACTGGTACTACGGTGCTGAAGCATACATCGTGGAGGACGTATCGTAACTACTGCGATGAAGATGTGGCCGCGGCGCGGTTATTGTTACGGTGACGCTACCCTAGCGCTAACCGGCGGTCGGGCAGGTGCTTAAACGTAGAGTCGTCATCCATATGAATGAGAACAGCCATGTTTTATTCTTATTTTTTAACAATGATAACTCGTGATGCATGGGTTCAAATCTAGGAACTTGATACATTACAATAAGCTTTCCTGATGAACGTTTAATCTCAGTTGTCCAGAAGGAAAAATTCTAGGACACTGGTCCAGACGGGTTTCAGCACTCAAATTCTAAAGGGCTCTGCTCAAGCTTTGAAGGGCTTGTGAATTGTGCGACCGTCTTTGAATGTCGTAGCGCGTAGCATCGCGTTATTGTGCGAATTTTTCTCAATTTTTTCTTTTCTTCTTTCACCTTTTATTTACCCGTTTCCCCAGCACAGGGCAGCCAGCCGGTACTTACACTGGCTAACCTCCCTGTCTTTCCTCCCCTTCTATCTATCTATCTATCTATCTATCTATCTATCTATCTATCTATCTATCTATCTATCTATCTATCTATCTATCTATCTATCTATCTATCTATCTATCTATCTATCTATCTATCTATCTATCTTCTCAATTAACACTTTTGTGGCGGTCACGTGTGTATGGCCCCTATGCGGGCGTCTGAAAAAAAAAGGGGGGGGGGGGTTCAGCTGTTGCTGTCCATACTGATGACCACTGTACGTGACCAACGAGCATCGAAGGTTCCTAGGGGTCGCAGCGCGCACCCTCCACAAACACTCAGTGAGAACGCTTCAGATTTTGCGCGCAGCTGCGCCCCGCAACAGTTGCGGTAGTCTGACCGCTGCTCACTGCATGCGCGGCTGCTCCTGACACGCATCCAAAGAAGTGCGTAAAAAGAGCGGTGTTTAGAAACTTCCAGAGATTGTGTCCCTCGAGGCCTTCAACGCCCGTATGCTTGGCCAGACACAACAACACTCAAAACGCCGTCATCCCCATGTCTCAACGTATAGCAGAATAGTATAGTATAGTATAGTATAGTATAGTATAGTATAGTATAGTATAGTATAGTATAGTATAGTATAGTATGGTATAGTATGGGTATAAAAGTTTCGGAAAGTCGGCGCTTTTCGTTGTGTCTGTGCTTTCTGCTCTTGTATGCTTCAGTACTGTCAGCTATAGCCCGCAAAGAAACTTCACGTCTCCTTATCGAATTCTTAAGGGAGACTGGTTTGGTGGACATATGGTGAAACCCTTCAGCGGTGTTGTAAGAGACGCTCGGGCGGAGCAATTGCCTGCCTTCATCACCAAGCTAAACCCGCCTGTTCCTACAATTCACCGCCACCACCAACACCACCACCATCACAATGAATTTAGCATCCTAACGCTGAGCTTAACATTTTCCAGCTGACCACTTATTTCAGGCCTTTCAAGCTTCCTCGCGAATTTTCTTTGTTTCTTTTTTTCCCTTCATGCTTCGGCCTCGCAGGTTAGCGCTAGCAAACTGCATTTGATGTGTATTGTTCAAAGAGGCTCGTAAGATTTCTATAATGTTGTGCGTTTGGGAACACATTTGTGAAATGTACGTGTTTGAGGAAACCACAGGAGCAGGATTACCGGGGAGAATTTCACGCTCCATTGCCACGCGGAAGCAAAACAGGCCACCCTTGCTACTGCCGAAAAACCCATTCACACTCGCGTGTGGTGCTCCACTGACAACATCGCTTGCGAGCGGGGTCGTGACCTTTGGCTATGACCTGGGATATAAGCGGGTTGCCCTTTTATTGCCGCTCAAGCTTCTCCCTGAGCGGCTGACGCGGAAAAAGCTCGTAAACCCTTGGTCGAGTTCTTTTGTTCGGGTCCAGCTTAGAGCAAGAGCGTAGAGAAGAAAACAAAAAGTCAACCCAAGGCGACTTAAGCGCAAATTCGGCCAACTCAAAAAAAGGAACGCCTAATTGGAATCCCCATGCCGTCGTCTCCATTGTTTGCGCGAACGTCGCTGAGGAGGTCGCGAGAGATTAATTCTCTGCGGAACAATGTGAATGAACCTTACCTCTTACGGCTCACCATGCGGCAGGCTTGGTGTTATAATTAATACTGGTCAGGTACGCCTACGGCATTCGGCTGGGCGGCCAGGAGCATAACAACGCCCACAAGAAAGTGGGAGCACTACCCATCGTTTATTCAGTGACTGTTTTTTTTTAAGCCGCTGTCAAGCAGCCATGAAACGTCTGCTTTTCACACAAAAAGCGTCATAGAAGGCGACAGCTGTGCAAAGCAAAGCGCGATTCAAATGCATTCCTCCACTGCAGAATATCAGGCCCGAGAAAAGCTCCGGACAGCAACAGTTCGTGCAAAGCTGAATCTCTGTAGAGAAACTTGAGTGAAGTTTGAGAGTGAAAGAGGAGCTTCATGCAACTGTATCTTCACGCTCAAAGGCTTCTAGTTCCCCCGCATCTATACGAGAGCGTATCTGGTTTGGAATGAGTGTCTCTGTCACCGTTCATCTGATGCGGTATGACAAAACATTTCTTTTCTTTCATTCTTTCTCTGGCTTCATCGTCCTTGCAGTGAACTTGCAGTCGAGTTTTCTCTCGAAAGATCGAAAATGGTTGCAGTTCTTTTGTTCTTGTTTTCTTTCTTTTTATGCGGATACATTTTTCTATTTCTCTCTCCTTTGAAAGATACACCCGGTGATGTGTGTCTCACTTACTACTAAAACTTCGCTATGACATAGTCTTCTAAATAACAAGCGATAAGCTACAACAGTTCCTCACTATATTATTTTAAAAGTAAGCATTCATCTTCTATAAAGAGGAATTTAATTACCCTCCTTAATTTCGTGGTGTGTATTTGTTTCAGTTATCTTCAAATAATTCCTAATGTATTAAATACGTAGGTTTTGCCATTTTTATATAGCCAGTATTCAACAAAATTTACGTAAGTCCTCTGATTACGCATGGACGACAGCACAATATTTTATTCTAGAATCAACCTAAAGGCAATGATTGATTAGGAGGGTAAGGCTATAAGATCATTATATTATCGATTCCCAAGTAGAGATCTCCAGCATCCATGAAATAAGTCTTCTCTCTAAACATCTAGATCAGTTTGTAGAACGTGTCTAGAGACAAACTGTAGACAAGAGCCTATCAATATGTGAAACGCCAAAAGTATGCAGGCTGTTCCTAGAAGTCTATACTAAAACCTTTAGACTTCTTATACATTTTAAAAAATTGACAGGTATATACGAAATTCGCGCACTACAATTATAAAAAACGACTCGTAAGCTGACTGCGCTGCTTTCTCTGAGCGAAAAACCAGTCGTGCAATCTTATCGCTGTCGGATGCTTTGCTGTCACGAACCTGTATCGCACCAAATACACCAAGCGCAGAACGCGACTGGTTGGAAGTGGTGCAATCACTACAAGCTTGCGCCATACGATACGAAACACATAAGAAAGTACGAAAGCCTGCGTAGAATTAATGACTCGCTTTTTATTAAGCAAAAAACGAGATCTGCAATTTTCCTGTTCGCACCGCCGGCGCGCACACCCGTTTTGGTCATTCGTTATCCCCGAAATAGCCCTGCGTTCGACACCGTTCTTCTTCGAAGCCGTATCTTCGTTCCGCCTTTCCAGATGGGCGTCGAGATTTACAGCTCGCACGAAAGGTAAAGCAGCCCCCCGCCTCCCCCAAAAAAAGCAATTTTCGTTCGCTCATCCCAGAAATTCTGGGCTGCGCCCGGTTCGGCGATGCTATTTGCGAAGGCTTGCCTTCCGCTATCTGGAAAAATTTTCCAACTCCGGCGCAGCGTTAATATCGCGCGTGGAGGGGCAGTCACGCGCGGACAATTCATCATTACGGCCGTATTGCGCTGACCGCCGATGCATCGCTCCATTTTTCTCAACAAATTAGGCGGAACGGTCTTCGGCACGAATGCGGTTCATGCGCGTTCTTTGGACGCGTGTTGAGCAGCCTGTTCCATTTCTTGCGCAAGTTACGAGCGTTCGCTCTTTCCTTCTTTCATTACAAAAAAAAATCAGAAAAAGAAAGGAAGAAGGATTGTGTACTTAGATTCAGGTGCACGTTAAATAACAGCACGTGAAATGTTCGACGGGCGTTGTATACGAGATACAGCTGAAATGTTGGAAGTCCTATCTTGGACACACGGGGAGATGTAATGACCGGGCCCGGGAGCATGAATTGTCTGTAATCAACAAATATAATGCACCTCCCCCCAGCCCGAAAATGAACAGGGCTCAGGCTGTTACTTTCAGGCTTTTACAGACGAGATCGTACCTCACCCCGAGAGCGCTTAGTTGGATAGACCCGAACTTTCCGCAATCGTGCTCCAAATGCGGTCACGCGTGCTGCTCTTTCGACCCCATGCTCTTGCTGTACAACGCGGGCTCCGACTTTCATAACAAGTCCAAGTGCTGAAGAGCTCTGAATTCCCAAGCCAACCACAGGCCTTCCAGAGGGCCCGCGACGTCGCGGAGAGTAACCATCTGCCTGTCCCGTCGTGGGCGGAGCCACCAACTTGATCAGGGAGCCTTCGGTTCCCATCAATCAAGCTCCTCAGGACACCCTAATAAAGTTCTTGTCACTGTCACTGTCACATTTAGCTGCGCATTGCATGGCTTTCATGGAAGGCAGATGACAGCCACTACTGCGTGAGATAAAGATACTTGGCAGGAGTGGTGATACGTTAGCAAGAGAACTTTTGGAGGCATATCACATAAAAGAGGAAAAAAATTATGGCGTTTTAGGTGCCAAAACCGCTTTCTGATTATGAGGCACGCCATGGTGGTGGGCTCCGGAAATTTCGACCCCCTGGGGTTCTTTAACGCGCACCTAAATCTAAGTAGACCGGTGTTTTCGCATTTCGCCCCCATCGAAATGCGGCCGCCATGGCCGGGATTCGATCCCTCGACCTCGCGCTCAGCTGCCCAACACCATAGCCACTGAGCAACCACGGCGGGTACACATAAAAGAGAGAGGCACGAGTTGTTTTTGTGATACGTCCGTTTTTCTGTTCAAAAATGAGATGCAACTGTTAAAAACGTCACTGTATTCGTTTTAGGCAACACTGAGGAACGCATGCGCATTTGTTCATTCTCCCTGCCCTGCTGTAAGAATAAAATCAGTTGGAGTTCGATCTGTCGTTTCATACTCTCCCTCCCAAGCCTTTATTTTTCCTGTTTGGCGCAACAATGTGTTCGTTAAAGAACCCCGGGTGGTCAACCTTTTTAAGCGGAGTCAACCACAGCGCCTCTTGCCTCGAGATCACTACTACATCATAGTGGCGCGTAAAACCACAAAATTTTACCTTTCCCTCTTTTTTTAAGTACAACTAACGGTGATGCGCACACAGCCGTATGCGATGTGTAACCTCACGCAATAATTATGCTTATTCACCGCACAAAGGTCAAAACTGTATTCTCGTAAAACACTTAAGTCCACGCATTAGGCACCACTCGCATCTTAGGCAGAAATGCAAGCAGCGAATCTGCATGTGCGCGCGCGTGCGTGAATACGAGTGTGAGCATTGTTTGTCGTTGCCTCGCCGTCTCCGTGGCGAACTGCCCCTCCCCCCCCCCCACACACACACAAAGAAAAAGAGAAAAGTGACACAAGTGTCCAGGTATACAAATAGTAAAATTAAATTATGGGGTTTTACGTGCCAAAACCACTTTCTGATTATGAGGCACGCCGTAGTGGAGGACTCCGGAAATTTCGACCACCCGGTGTTCTTTAACGTGCACCTAAATCTAAGTACACGGGTGTTTTCGCATTTCGCCCCCATCGAAATGCGGCCGCCGTGGCCTGGATTCGATCCCGCGACCTCGTGCTCAGCAGCCTAACACCATAGCCACCGAGCAACCACGGCGGGTGGTAAACAAATAGTAAGGGGCACGCAAGCTTCGAGAGCACCTCGATACGGCAGCTCTGGCACAACCCCGTGCACACACATTGAGCCACGCACAGTTCAGAATCTGTTTACCATATACGGTCGGTATACAGACACACACGACGCACTGCATCGGACGTTGAAAGAGGAGCGTCGCTAAATCTACAATCCATCAAACACACTTTAGGCGAGAGGTGCTGACATCTTTCTACAAAAAACCTTCCGGTGACACTGATCGAAAACGTAGCTTGTATACGAAGCACTCTCTCAAAAATCCTATTTCGCCGCTGCCTTACTGGTTTGAACCGTCAGGTACTCAAGGTTTCTTGCTTATTCGGTTACCCAAACAGGAAAGCAATGGAAACTGTTTTCGTGCTGGTAAAACTAACACGCCGTTTCGCATGCACCCGCCGGTATTACGCTTTTCAACGTCGAACTCACGGTAAGCTAAGCGAAAAAAAAAAACCTCCTTGTTTTATGAACTCACATGGAGCGGAATTTAACGAGGCACCATTTATGTAAGCCCCTCGCGGACATTTTCCAGCATAGGCATCGATTTCGAGCTTTTTTTAATAGGGCAGCGAATATATTTTTTTAGTTTTACGTTTAGTTTTAACAAGCAGTGTCGCCCAAGCTTTTGCCTCAGGCGTCCTCAATTTCATGTATTGTTGCTGCTATGTACCGTTTCGGGTGTATTATTTCAGCTACGTGTACCGTTTCGTGCAATCGGATGAGACGGTAAATACGCGTATGAACGGCAGGAAAAAAACAATTAGGAGAGGTAATTTGTATAACTGGCGAGCAAATGTACATCCCTAGGTTTATCTTTCTCTCTCCCAGTCTCTTTATTTTCTTTATCTTTTTTTTTACTTCTCTGTCTCCCCTCCCCGAGTACAGGTTAGCAAACTGGATGCTTGTCTTGCGGTTAATTTCACCGCATTTCGCATTTGACTACTGCATTTCTCTCTCTATAGGAGACATGATATTGTCTACGCATACTTTATGTACTCGCGTAGCAAATTCAGATGAGCCATGCAAACATGCCACGAAAAACGTCTATTCGCGAGTCGACGAGTCCCGTTACCTCCTCGCTTGCCGTCGCGTCTTGTCACGTCCGTCTCACGATAGCTGTTACTACAGCTTGCTGACTGAGGTCTTCTTTCTTGCGACAGCATGCGACTGCGTTCTCTCTTGGCGTTGCTCATCTCAGCCTCGAAACATTTCGTCCACGTCACTTCGCCCTCCGGACAGAAGGGCTGAGAAGGATTGACGGGGCCTCTCCAAGATTTTTTTGCACTCGTAAGCGACGATGGGTCCCTGCCGTAGGCCACGAACGACACGAGAGGGTTTCAGCCTCATAAGGTTTTCGCGACCGCTAACCGACTCTCCCATTATTTGGACAGCGATTACTTATCAAATCATGCGTCTTGCTCCACAACTTAATGATGTTGCCGGGAGACAACGAAGAAAGTTGAGAAACGCTGCTCGAAACCCTAACAGTTGTGCGAAAACGATAAACGAAGTGATTTATTTAGCTCGAGCACTGCAGAATAATAAGTCCGTTTTTCAGGTTCATGGCGAAACAGCCGCATAAGAAGTGATTTATTTAGCTCGAGCACTACAGAATAATGAGTCCGTTTTTCAGCTGCATGGCGGAACGCCCGCGTAAGAGGAACAGTAAAGGGCAGCGTTGAAAGAGTATTTATGCGAGGGAGGTTGATTGTACGTATCAACATTACTTTAAGATATGTACTTATATTTATTTATGCACCCTGCTGTCCCAATGTGCCAGGATATTGCAGTAGCGGATACAGCAAAGAAAACAGAACAATATAGTATTAATCAACAATGCCAGGCATTTCCGTCGCGCAAAATGCAATTACTTCATTATACAGTTTCTTAGAAAATTTTCGAGAGTAGTAGCTAACCATGAATGTGGTTATTACAGGATGCGGGTACCTGACCATGCCGTCCGTATTATAAAATTCACAGCAATAAAGTTAACAATGGACGTGGTTAACAGTGGACGTGGTTGGCAACTTCGCACGCGAATTTCACGCAAGGCAATTGCCGCAATGAACCACAACACAGCGCCTGTCCTGTGTCTTTCTCGGCTTTGCGTGTGTGTCTTCGCGTGCGCTTATTTTCCGTCGATCTGCAATGCACCATCTAGCCCGTCTGCAGGTGTTGTTAAACTAGCTTTTAAGCCATCTAAGCTAGTCCAAAGTCGAACTTGAAAAAACGCCAAGAAAGAAAATTCGGAGCAGCTTAGAAAAGGCACATACGGTTCAATATTCAACGGGCGAGTGCGACGGGTAGCTGCGGCTGAAGGGCTCTGGAAGCGAATCGGTGTATCAACATTAGCCAGACCGTAAACAAAGCTTGCGAAGGGTTAAAATGCGCTTGAACATGCGCCTGCGTTGGAGTGTGCCAAGCGATAGGTCATCTGCAAAAAGCGAAGGCGTGACCATTTGGTCCTAACGACGATATATAAACGTTATTACTTGAACAACTGCTCCCGCAGTTTAGTATCGGGCATTGTTTTTTTTTACTTTTCTGATTATTTTCGCACTTTGTCCAAAAATGTCTCAGTCACCATCCCTCGTCCTTCGCAGAGTGTCATGCGAGCGCAATGATATGTGCCTTTGTATAAGGTGCCTCCTTTTGTCGTCTGCTCGAAGGCCTAAGCATTTTTGTTATCTAAACTGCACCATATAAAGAGACATGCTTTGATATTAAGGGCTCGGGAGAAAGAGGAACGAATCGACTAATGGGCGAAAAATTCTAGCTTGTACTGTAATTTGTAAACGGAAGTCAAATCTAGAAGAATTGAACCTTAACCGCCAGATAATCCTGCGCAACGACTGCTTTCTTCGTTAAACATGAAATTAGGGAACTTCAACCGCTGATAGTGCCACTTATCCAAAAATCGTAGCCAGGAAAAAAAAAGAAACAAAGATCACGAATTCACGAAGAACGGCCAAATGTCTATAAAAAAAATTTGTCATAGCACTATCAGAGCGATCAGATGAATTACCGAGAAAAATTATCCATTGCAAAAGTTTCGCAGCCCACACGGTCGCCGACAATGTTGCCGAAAACCCGCGTAGCACTGCCATTATTGGCAACACTGGCCAGAAACAGACCTGCATCACCAACCTTGCTACACGTTTTTACCGTATCTTTGGCTACGATAGCGATCACGCGAGAACTTGTGCAACAAACAACATTTATACTGCGCCAGAGAGCAGAAACTAACATTGCAGCTTAGTTCCATTTTTGCACGATGCACCTGCGATTAAAGAGTAGCACAGATCCGCATTTTTTTTTCTTTCATCCGCTTTCCATAATCCTTATTGCGTACAGCACCACACGGAGCCAATTAAGGTGGTAATATAATAATAATATTTGGGGTTTTACGTGCCAAAACCACTTTCTGATTATGAGGCACGCCGTAGTGGAGGACTCCGGAAATTTTGACCACCTGGGGTTCTTTAACGTGCACCTAAATCTAAGCACACGGGTGTTTTCGCATTTCGCCCCCATCGAAATGCGGCCGCCGTGGCCGGGATTCGATCCCGCGACCTCGTGCTCAGCAGCCCAACACCATATCCACTGAGCAACCACGGCGGGTAATTAAGGTGGTAGGCCACACAGACAAAAAAAAAATTATTTAAATCGGTAGCCACAATTAGAGTACCTTTTATTCCTGAATAAGCATGTCTTAATAAACTTACGCAACTACTCAAAGTGGAGAAAATTGTTAATGTTATTTTTTTGTCAGGTAATTTTTCTCATAATATGTGGTGAAAGTACTGGACGCGCCAACAGTGATAAATAACTTATGGCTTGCCGAATTGAGCAAAGCTTTTGCATTTATGTATCTAAATGTAGGACGTATGCAACGAACTAGGATAAATCAATGTGACAAATATTAAGAAACTAAAGTTTGAAAAACTAAGCAAAGTAAAAAAAATGCCAATTTGGACCAAATTGTTTTGAGAAATGAAGCCGTAAATTCAGAACTATCGCATCGATTTCTTTTCTTCTTGTTGTTTGCACAAGTCTGGATGCGAGAAATGAGTGTGCAAAATTTCACACAGGAATATTAATTGAAAAGAAAGTTATCAAAGTTTGCGTAACATGAGGTGGAGCGAACTCTTGTTTTGAGAAAAACGGAAACAAGTCTTTAAAGATGTGAAAGATGCCTAAAGCAATACACACGCCTTAAATGCACCTTCTTCATAGTCAGAGCCACCAAGAGATGCGCTAGGGTTTCATTTGTTCGTGTGGCTGCTTTGCAGCAACATAAAATGAAAAAAAATTACATATATTCAATAATGTTTATATAAAAGAAATAGTACTGATTTTCGTTTTCACACTACGAGGGTCCAGGTTGGAAAACTTACTCTAACTCCCAGAACAATACAGATAGGAAGACAATTTCTTTTAAAAGCGCTGCTCAATGTATGGCATACATAAAATGTAAAAAACAAAAAATCGATATTTATAAAGAAACGACTTTTGAATGTGGCTTACTACCTTGAAAGCGTCAAGAACTTTTTCTGTACATCATTGCTTGGTTTTTTCGTCATTTGTCATCTAAAACTCGAAAGAGGTGGTTGATTATTTATTTATTTATTTATTTATTTATTTATTTATTTATTTATTTATTTATTTGTTTAGTTTACTAGGACCTCCAACCTAGTTTGTAAAAGACGACATTGGGAAGGTTTCCATATTAATTTTTTCACACTCATGTTCTAGGCTGCTGATAATCAGTGTACCTGATCACAACGGGCCATGAAGTGCGTGGGACGGCTCTTTCTTTTTTTTTATTTTTCTAGCATTCTGGCTCTGGAAGTTAAACTATCGTTAAAACGCATCGCGGAAGCCGTACCAAGTTGCCGTGCAGAAAGTATAATTGAAACAAAAGTAACTTGTTCCAGGCACGTGTCTCGGCCCTGACGCTTGAAAGGTTAGCACGCGTCATCTTACTTTTGCTGGCGAAAAATTCATTAGTCGTAGATAAAATTACCCGCGGATAAACGATTTTCCAGAACCGCCCTACAGCCCACACCATTTTACTCGTATTTTCTTTTTTTTTCTACTTTGAAATGCGGGCGGACACCTATTCTTCAGTCGTAGGAGCAAGGAAGCCCCTCCAGCTATATTACGAAAGCGCAGACACAGACTTGAGAGTTATAACGATCCCTAAACATAACTAGACAAACTTCGACGTGAAATGCACGAACGCGGGACGATGAAACAAGTTTTTGAAATAACTCTGACGCTCAAAGCCCGTTTCGACACTCGCAGTTAAACACGAGGCACACGTGTCTCACAGAGAAGCGCCCTGTGAATGCCACTCATTGTATGTCCGCCTGTCAAAAGGGTTGCCGGCAGCACCCAGAGCGGAAAAATGCAGGCAAGGTTGTTTTATATTTTTTAATCTTTCAAATGCACGCTCGCTGTGACAGCGGTAATGGTCTACTTTTCTCGCACATGCCCTGACGTCTCAGTGTGCAATCGCTGCATCGTTGAATAGAAATAATGGCACCGTGAGAGGGAGTTTGAGCCGCAGTTTTCCAAGTAATTAGCGAAGCTTATTCTAAAGTTCGCGCTCGGGCTTACATCAGCTCTGCTCAGTTGAACGTTTCGTTCTAGTTAACTTCGTCATTCAGCATGCCGGAGCACTGTTCGGGGTGGCTCGCGAACGTAATGATGAACCTTATGAACATTCGAATGCAGTAAAGCGGTACTGTCGCCGCCACCAAACTAGTTCTTTCGCTGATGGTTCTTGCTGATGAAGCATCCAATCATACAGGCAATGTATGTGGCAGAAGCTACCGGTTAATATTGGTTAATATTGAAATTGGTGCTTACATTATTTATTTCCTGTCAGACTAACGTTGCGTACCTTGATATGACCTGCTTTATTACCGTTGTGTTTGTAATCTCCATTATTTATGTTAACTAGATATTATTTTGCGCCAGTTTGGGATGTAACTAGCAACCAAGGGTGCCGGTGCAATCTTTGACTTTGGGGCCCTTAAGAGCACAAGATTTGTATCTAATAAATTGCATATTTAATGAATAGCAAACTGAAACACCAAAAACACACTACGAGTTTTTAAAGTGACCACTTGTTGCTTCGAGGGTTTAATGTTATTTTATTACCTACCGTTTTCTGGGCTATGAATCTTTAGAACAGCCGGCGCTTTCGGCAGTAAGATTTCCCATATTTTGTTGTTCATAGAGAAGTAAAGGCGCTGTCGATACACTGAGAAGCGCTTTGCTCTTGAAAAGAATAGATCCCAGGCACTGATCCGCTAATTCTCGATTGTGCCATAGCTCTTGCCTTCGCCTTATGATGACTCAACACCGTATTGCTAAGCTACCATTTCACCCACTCTTGCAAGCTTTCTCACTACGCGCATAATGATTGCTACTTTGCACACCGACGCAAACAGGTGCGCAATAAAGGCTCGTTGTACATGCTGTAGTGTGGTTCATTGGCACCGAGATTGAACCAACACTCAAAACTGCCGATTCATAATTTAGCATCAAAAGAGCTGTTACCCTTGACGAGCGTCAATTTAAACAACAGCATTACAAATGCTTGAGAAATTCAATAACTCTTGTTGAGTAAGAAATAGCGCATGCACGAAAAAGAAAAAGTGCAATCACGAGAAAAACAAACGCGCTTATTCAAGTGGGTTGCTTTTCCTTTACTGTAAGGACAAGCTTCGGCCGGCATGCATCTGAGCACGCAACATCGGGCTCCAGTTTTTCCCGAAACAGCCAAGCAGTGTCAATCTACTCCCGAAAGCATAATCAATGAGCGAAGGCAACCTCATGGTTAGCTAGAGAAGCCGATATGCTCGAGACTGATCGCCTGCCTCAAAGGGGTTCTCTAAACACGTGGGGGATAAATTATGAAAGAGACGCTGTCATTAGAGCCGGCATTTCGATTATAATGAACTGCCTGATTACGGCGCTGAAAACAGCGAAGAGGCGATCCATCTCGAGGAAATGTCAAACAGACGACGTCGCGAACAGTTATGCCCAGCACAAAAAAAAATATATCAAAGAAAAATATGAGTGTTGACGTGACGAAACGGCTGTCATCCCCTATAGTAACTCTGAGCGATAAATGTGCCATCCACAAATTGGAAACAAGGAATTGCAAAAAGAAAAAGAAACATTTAAATGTGGATGTTCGCGAGAAAGACACAGAAGCAATTAGGAAGTTTGTTGTATAGAAAAAAGCCGGTGGTTCGTTGTTACTCCTTTCAACAGAAAAGTTAATTACATTCAGCCCTCCCCTCTCCCCCTCAAAAGAAAGCTTTAAACTCAGTGCGTGCGCGCGTGTATGTTTAACTCTGCCAGGCTAATGTCCTTAGAGCATTCTATAATGCTCCCAGCCTTTGTAGGGTGAAGCATTCAAGAAATTAATTGCTGTCTGTTTCACTTCCATCCACTTTATGACTGCAGCGACGAGGAAGAAGCCCACGTTGAGAACTTCGTCCATGATTCTCGCAATCCCTCCTAGTTGCCCCTCGGGCACGTATTAGACGAAAATGTGCGGCAGTCCAAATGGCACAGCTATAACGAAACGTCATTTTCGCGTGCTCCGGCTTGGAACTGTTAAAACACTTTTCCTCGCTGTTGAGCACGTCTCAGTTACTCGAAATTTCTGTACGGTGGACCGCGAATTGCAATCACGGGAGCATTGAGGCAAGGACTACAGCGAAGGGCGATTACGAATTTGCGTGCAGCAGCTCGCGTTTACTGCCGAAATGAGTGACTGACTGTGAATTAGAGCGACTCTACGCTTGGAAAGTGAGCAGGGTTTTTTAAACGCTCGCAAGTTTTTCTCATGATGTGCCTGCAGACAACATTTCAATCCTAAGGACAAGATAGATGTCAATACTGATTGCGTATTCCGTTTAACTCTCCCCTATCTATCTATCTATCTATCTATCTATCTATCTATCTATCTATCTATCTATCTATCTATCTATCTATCTATCTATCTATCTATCTATCTAACTATCTATCTATCTATCTATCTATCTATCTATCTATCCGTATGTATGTATGTATGTATGTATGTATGTATGTATGTATGTATGTATGTATGTATGTATGTATGTATGTATGTATGTATGTATGTATGTATGTATGTATGTATGTATGTATGTATGTATGTATGTATGTATGTATGTATGTATGTATGTATGTATGTATGTATGTATGTATGTATGTATGTATGTACTACACTGGCTTAGCGCATACAGTTAAACATAATTCGTTTCACACGCAGCGGGAGAATAAACTAGGCACTTTGCAAGGCCACAGACAAAAATCCTTAGAAACCTCCTTAGAAATTGTAGAACGCATACACGCGCTGTCGCCAAAAAAAAAGAAAAACGCTAGAGACATCAAATTTCTCATCTTTATTTTCCTCAGCTGGCCTTCCCCTTTCCTGCTTGCCCGGGTGCGTCCGCGCAGCAAAACAGGGCACCGTCTTGGATAACCTCCGTATCTTGCCACCGTCCTCTCTATTCGAATACAGCATCACTGACGCACCACGCACAAAATATCCGAGACAGCCCGCACACGCACAAGAACACGGAGTTGGACGCACGCACTAGCACGAACAGTCGGTTGTGTTGTTCCTTTCGTTCTGCAGTGCCCGGGTTTTGTACGCCTGATTTTGCAAGCCACAAATTGCCTTCTGGTACGTTGACGCACCGCTGCCCATCACTGCACGGCGCAGGACTATTGCCTCTTCTCTTGAGAATGAAGCACGTCGGCAGCACCTGTTTCTGTTCGTGCGCTCAGCTTATTCCCCAACAGAACACTGCGAGCCTTTGTGTGCCCCGTTTTTCGCGTCTGTTACTCCTACTGCTGCGGTTTCGGGCATCTGGTGTTCTCGGTATTTATCCGTTGATCCAAGCTACTGGGGTAGACGTGCGCGGCTCGCATAAATAGACATCGTAATGGAAGTAGAGGCAGGCTTAGCCGAGACGTGGCGACGAGATAAGGGCCATTGAAACGTCTGGAGAGGTTCCCTCAGAGAAATGGTAAAATAGAAAGTAAATATGGTAAACAGGAGCGGCAAGTCTTCTATCAGGGTATTTCCCTGCCTCCCTGTTTGTTCAACGTCTTCAGTAACTTGCGGTGACCTGCATCAGAGTTACACCTTCAGAAAACTGCCTCACGTTTGCGCTACGCCGCTGTTGTTAGGAAGTTTTTCTCCACTGGGTCCAACCACAGACCCAAACCACCCGTCATCTCCACGGTGTCCAAATCTTCTTCGCCTTGCTATGCCCTATTTGGGACCCAATGACCTGCCGATTGCTGCGAGACTATGCCTCGCCAAAATTGGATGACACCTCAATGACACGAACTTCAGGCATTCCACATCAAAGTTCGAACCTAAGAATGGTATCTCACATCGTATAAAAAGGCCACCATTTACTTATTTCTTTCGTTCTTGTGTTCCAGCCCAGATCGTTTTCATTGGATTCAACTGCCGGACAATCTAGATATTACCTACGCGTTTTGTGCGTAGGCCGTTTTCTCGACGGAGAACGGAGAACTTATGCGTTCCCCGTAAGTGTTCCGAACGAACCCCGTCCCCAGTGCAGACAAGTGCTCTTCGTTGACAAGGTACAACCAATCTGCCGTCTCGGGGAATAATCGCACATTTATTCGCATGCTGCCAGACTAGCCCACCAGTCACACAATCCCTTGATCCGGCAAGCATACCGTTGCATCTGTAACTTGTCTACCACTCCGGTTATCCTACCCTGTTAACGCAGACAACGGTGATGATTTTGTCATTGCACCAAGCCGCAGGCTTACAGAGCGATGGTAATTCGCACAAAAAAAATACACAAGGCCAAAGAAGAACGCCCGACCAATAGGCGACCTGCAGTTGCAGTTCCGCAGCTGCACTTACCGCACATCAATCCTCCCTCTCTCTCTCTCTCTCTCTCTCTCTCTCTCTCTCTCTCTCTCTCTCTCTCTCTCTCTCTCTCGCTCGCTCGCTCGCTCTCTCTCTCACTCTCTCGCTCTCTCGCTCTCACAGTATTTCACTCCCCCATACCTCTCGATGCTCCTGTTAGCAGTGTTGTAACCGCTGTCATGAATATTATATGGGGCACCCATACATTCCTGGCCTAGACGACAACGAGCCTGCATAAATTGGGAGATGGGGACACTTGTGACAAATTGTGGCCGTTCGGAGTTCATTAACGAGCACCTAAATCCAAGAGCACGACAGCTTTTTTTTTTATTATTCTAGCCCTAGGACAGACGCTATGGAGAAGCGCACCTGAAACCTCGCGCTCAGCAACTTAATATAGAGTAGTTGCTGAGGCACTGCGGCTGAGGAAACCGAGGATCAATTTAAAGGAATGAACAACAAAACGAGAGCAGTTTAACGTAGTCCAACTGTGCCAGAGTTGTGAAATAAAAATTTTAAAAAAGAATAAACAAAAGACACGTAACGTAATATCACAGCTAGAATGTCTCCATCTGGGTCATATCATGGTCAAACAAGTTGACTCACACTCAGTGGAAAGTCGCAGTTGAACTAGATTATGCGCACACGTTACAATAAGTAAACGCGCGTGGAAGAGAGCAATAGTATCAGAATGTCCTAAAACTAATGCACGCAACAAAGTACCCGGTTGCCCCTCCGGCTTCACTGAGAAGCGGAGTGCTGAGTCAACACTTGCACATGTTTGCAAAGAGTTGAGAACAGTTTGCGTCAGCGAATGCTCTGCACCAGTAACTCTGTAGCTTTCAAAACTTCTACGAAGCTGGGGATTTCGTTGTCAGGCGTGGGAGGTTCACAATATAAGATATGCGAGGCTCAGCTGGCGGAAAATCTGGGTGAACACAATTGCGATTCTCAAGCACGCTGAGCGAAATCTACACATTGTAAAGCTCTAGGAACAAGCGATAGAAAAAAAAAGCCGCATGCGCAAGCATATTTTGTGAATCAGTGGGTCTTCTATATATTTCCTGATACGCCTCAAGAATGATTAAAACTTGGCGAGACGCACACTTCTATTCAGTCGGTGAGTTTCATGCCCAAAATAATTCTCGACGTTGAAAAGTCGCAAGACGGGTGGGAATAAATTCGCGTTTTCCGTCAGCACACCAGACGGCCAACGCAAGCAAAACCTGTTTTTAGTATGGCTCACGTACAAAAAATTTCGATGAACAAACAGTGTGCTTAGGTTGCTAAACGAACCCGCCATGCTAACTCTTCGCGATTCAAACTTTGAACAAAGTTTTTCTGAATGCGTGCAAATAAGAAGTTACGTTGCTAAGTATTTTGCAGAAATGTGACTGAATGTATAGGCAAACAAAAAAGAGATATTGCTTAGCTGCTATTGTCAGCGTTATTTTGTTTAATGCACAACATGAGATACTCAAATCTGTAAATTCTTTGAAGTGCAATACTGTAAGTCTTGTTCCTAGAAATTTTAGCGGCTCCCTTTTCATCTCACTGCAGCATTTTTCCTTGCCACAGTGTATTTGTCTTGAATTAATGGGAAGCTTTCGGCAAATTTCATGGAGCCCAAATTTTTTTTTCTTTGCGTTTTTATGAATTTATCAGAAACGGCGATATACAGGCTGTACCAGCTAACTTTATCCAGAGTTTCAAAATATACCTATGCACTCTAAGACAGCGCAACCAAATCCATGTTGCTGACTGTTGTATGGAATAGATCACACCATCTTTTGCATTTTGCTTGATTGCATCATTAGTCAGGATTACTTCACCAACTTCGTAAGCAACGAAGTTGCTTACGCTACGCGTAAGCAACTACGCGCTACGCAAAACGTCCGATTATACAGTTTCGAACTTTTTATCTATTAGGCATTACTGTTTTTGCGCTTACTGCATATGCCCGCGAAATAAAAAAAAGGAAAGACGTGATGTGTGGGCTTGCGCGCCCTGATTTAAGCGCTCCCAAACGCTCCGCGTACAAACGAACAGGTGTGCGGCCGCCACGCCAGCTTCTCGCTATTATGAACAGCCGCGAGGAAAGCACATCGGACATGTGTGCTGGTCTTAAAGGCCACGGGCTATGAAGGATATCCTACCTTCTGGTTCGTCGCACTCTAAGACCGTTAAAAGCTCTATAGCATCTCTTTGCCTTGAATCTTCGCTAAAGAAATCGTACAACAGCAAGACGCAGGAAAGCTTGCAAGTGCATGTGACAAACCTGTTGGTAGCAGTTCACCACCCAACTGTCATCACTGCAGTTGCTGAGAATCTGTTGCAGACGTTTAAACGAAGAAAAAAGAAACATAATAAGGATTTCAGGGGGACAAAAGCGCGCACTTGAAGTAATTCCTTACATTCATAAAGTCTCGCATAATCTCAAGAAGGTCGTGAATAGGCACGACGTTGGAGTGGTTTTTCTCTAATCTCAATAAACTTGACCGCCTTCGCCCTCGCATTAGGAAGAAAGAAGCACCGTTGGCCCTATCTAAACTGCACCAGCGGAGTTGTCTATGACATTTCTTTGGCATGTGGCAAAAGCTGTATCGGCCAAACAAGAAGGTGTGTGAATGGCAGATATTTTTCAAGGTTTGGGAGCGCTGCAATCAAGACCCGCAAGTTATGTCACGTGGTATTTTTTTTTTTTGCTTTTCATGGGCATCTGCAGTAAGCGGAAAAACACTAATGCTGAGTAGATAAAAAGTTAGAAACTGTCTTATCGGACCCTTTGCAAAGCGCTCTACAACTTTCTAATTGGAATTTTTTGCCTAACTTTGTTGCTTCAGAAGTTAGTTAATTAATCTTGACTAATTATGCAATTAGGCACATTACAAAAAATAGTGCGACTTACTCCATACGATAGTCAGCAACATGAATTTGGTCGCGTCGTCTTAGAGTGCATCGGAATATTTTTAAACTCCTAATAATGTCAGCTGGGACGTCCTCCATATTGGAGAGTATTAGGGTACAGGTGATATTCTAGCGCAAAAAAAAAAACACGAGGAAATCATTCTAGTTGGACTGGTCATGCGATGCGTAGAGCTGATAAACCATGGCCTCTTGGAGCCATGGTTTATCAACTGACTCGGTGTCAAGAGATGGCAGGCGCAGTTTATGAAAGCAGATGATCAAATGGTGTGACGATATAATTAAATTTCCAGCAATAGTAAGGAATCATTTAGGCATGCGATAAGTAAGCGGAGGCACATGAAATACACTTTCATACTGCCAGTTAAGTACACAAATATGCCAGTTATAATGGTGGTGGTGGCGATCGCAATGACCATAGAAACTTGAGCTTCAGAAGCGCTCGATAAGTCAAAGATGCCGGTCGAAGCTGCCGGAAAGTTCACGACAATGTCTTGCGCAGAGTGATTGAGACCAACAACAAAAACCTGGCCCCTTAATCCCACTGCAGTAATCCGACTTGGCCATTCACGAGTCCAAAGGGAGCGTTTGCTTTCCGCCCCAAGAAAAAGTGAGTCCCGCGAGTCGCGCAGGCTCGTAAATCCTAGAGCAATCAGAACAACCACGGCAGCAGTAAAAACGTTCGGTGACTGCAGGCGGTCTGTTGACGTGTCGTTCGAGGAAGAGCGCACCTGGGAATATGCCCTCGCCTGTTCGAACAACAAACATGACAAAAAGAAACGCGAAGGTGGTCACGTGAAGAAGCAGACGTCGAATGCTCCAGAGCCCGCCCCAGTTGCACTACGCAGCCGTTCCCTCGGTTTTCAACGTAAAAACAAGCTAGCGCGACGTAGAAGTATTACTTTCGAGCTAAATAGAAACTGGAGTCACACAGGGGAGTGTTCAAGAACTTGAGAGCTGTAGTGTGACCAAATAGTTAGCAATGTTTATCTTTGTTCACTTACTCTTTTTTATTACTGACCGCGCTATTTTTATACTGTTCCATTTTTGTGAACACGTGTGTGCGTTGCTGTGTATCAGTGAATGAAGCTTTGTCTCTTTGTATGGTGGTTGCGTGCCCCCCTCCCTCACACACACACTTTTCTTAAGTTAACTACCTCCTATGTGGATTAGAATGTATTTAGATTTTTCCTGGATCAGTGCGCGCATTATTAAGCTATTCTTACAGGGAAAAGAATAGCTAGTGCCATATCAAAGCATCAACATCACATATACATTAGCTTAAATAAAAGCGAAGATATAGGGTCCGGGGCTCAGAGAGGGTGGAAGGAAAGAATGGGAAGTGTTAGCGCACAAATCAAAATCACTTTTTTTTCTGCCCTTCTTCTTCTAGAGCGCCCTCCCCGCTCCTTTCCCCTCTACACCCTGGATTGCAGTATATAGCATGTAGCCGGACATATTAGCTCCGGCAAACCTCTATCTGCGTGTAAATAAAGGGTACTCTGTTTCCCACATGTACACCGATGAGTTGTGCGGTAGGGAGCAGCGAACGCAACATTTTAAAAGCCCACACACGTGCAGAGGCTTCATTAGTGTTTAGCTTGCGCTTATGGCGTATTGAAATCCATGTTTAAAATCGAAGTTATATGTGTCGCCACGCAACTCAATGCAGACGATACCACGCTTCGCAGTGAAGGGATACTGAAAAAAGAAATATATGCGCTGAGTAGGGCGGAGTCGATTCAGCTACAATCCATTACCTTCCGTGCGCTGGCGTCATCGGGATGATGTTTCCGCGACGTCAAAATGGTTTCGTAAAGAACCAGAGGGGGATCTCTGCTGACCCCAAATGAGCATGTTCGCCGAAACGCGTGGTAGGCAGACGCACAAGAGATAGATTGAGAAAACTGATGGGTATGGCAGCTAACGACGTAGAGCTCGATTTTTTATCTACCCTGCACGGGTCAGCTCGAAAAGAAGAACAAAAGGACGAGACGCGGGGACGAGCACTTCGTAATATAGAAGAATTGAATTCTCTTCCCATTTCCCTCATTCAAGGTAGGAACTTTACCGATGCATTAGAGGAACAGTTTTTACTCAATGCTCCTAAACTTGTTACGCGTGTGATTCATTGTCTAGTTTTTCTTCCGGAGTTCGTTCTCGTTCACCTGAATACACTGTCCGCTGATTAGAATGACAGTCCATGACGATAGTTGAACTTACTTTCATTAGTGTGTAGTACGACTTGTTTTTTGTTTCTTTCGCAAGGCTGCGTGTGTGTGTGTGCGCGTGTGTGTGTGTGCATGCGCGTGTGTGTGCATGCGTGTGTGTGTGCGTGCGTGTGTGCGTGCGTGCGTGCGTGCGTGCGTGTGTGTGTGTGTGTGTGTGTGTGTGTTTGTTTTAAGCCCACGCTCGGGAAATATGCCCCTCATGCCAGGGCCAAACAGCGTCCAATATGTTGAAATTAAAAAATGAAAATTCACAGTAAGCACGCACACATAAGCTTATACGTCCGTCGTTCAGCCAGTAGTGAATAGTCGCAGAGGCTGATGAATCACCCATAGAAACAGCAGCATTTTTTGTGAACTTGTACTACACTGCAGGCGCACGTGGCTACGCCCTCGTTATCTCGCTCTTCTAGACTAACTGGCCTGTCGTATAAACTTCCTAAAGCGCTACGAAGGGCCAGCCTCTCAAAGTTGAATAATGGGCTTTCGCGCCGCAGGTTCTTTTCTTTTTGTTTTTGCTTTTAAGATTTATTCGGCGCTGTAACAGCTTCTACAAAGTGGCACAAAGCCCTGTTATATTGAAGCATGAAACGAACGCGTAACGTGTACGATGTTCTCTCGCAAATTATGAACTTTGAAACTGTCTCGTTCTCGGCATACATTACGTGGTCGCGAGTGAATGAATTTCTTTCAAGCGAAAAGCAATAGCGTCACACGCGCGGGAACATCTCGTCTGGCCATCGGAGCGTGAAATGAGATAGCGCGTCTGACTGTTTCTCGGCATTATTCTTTTATTTTTTTACTTTGGTTTCCAATATCGCTTTTCTGATTACAAACTCCCTGTTTCGTTGATGTTCTGCCCCCTCGCTGTGATGAGTGCCTCAATCCTGTCATTTATTTTGCAAAATATTCCGTTCAGGAGCTAGGAATGCAAAATCTAATACAACAGAAAATGCAATACGACAAGGTAACTACGACAAGATGACAGATATGCCCTCCTCTGCCACGGCGTAAAATTTGAAGGCAATTTTTTTCCCTTACTAAAACACACGAGAGAGAACGTGTCGCTTGTTATTTCGTTCTTTATGTTTGTTCATTCCTTCATTCTTTCTACACATTAGTACTTGAGTATCTTGCAGCATTCGTAGCGCTCCCAGGCGGCAAGAATAACTGGCTCCTATCGTACACACAGTCATCAAATTCGATATCCGAATGTTGTTACTACCATCTGCTTACCTAGAAACACCAATATCAGGTAGTCCCAGAATAACGTCAGCCACCGGAGCGTGCGATTACTGCAAAGCACTCTCCGGGTCACGTTTAGGCGTAGTCGTAATCACGCGCTACGAACGCTTAGCGCTGAACGTAGGTGGCCGCGGAACATACGACTCTCACGAGACTCTCGCCCCGCCTGCTCCTGGCCGTCATCCAGAGCCGCCCACACTACGCTATAGAGGCGAACGTGCCCGCATTCTCTCCTTGTTTACGTTAAATTAAAAAAAAGATCAATTGTGCGTTCTTACCTGCCGAGATCACGATGTGATGTTGGAGTACGCCGTAGCGGTGGACTCCAGATGAAGTTTGAACACCTGGTGTTTGGTTAACATGCATTATATCAAAATGCGCGAGTGTTCTTGCAGTCCGCCCCCATCAAAACGCAGCCGTCACGATCGGGTATCGATCCCGCGACCTCATACTTAGCAGCGCACAGTCGCAGCCACCAAGCCACCACCGCAGGTATAACTTGCTTACGCTGAAATGAAGCAAACAAACAAAAAAGAACTCCGAGAGGCTTCTTGCGAGAAAACCTACGTACCGTGAGTTTTTTTTTTATTTTTATATGTTTTTTTAGTTATTTGTTTGTTTTCTCCGAGAACGAATAACGCAGGCACTTTCGGCGAACAGTGTACGAAAAACAAACAGCGTGTGTTGAGAGAAAACCCAAATAGGACTGCTCTTCAAGACACACCATTTGCCTGGTCGTGGAGGTAAGGTACCCCCATGTGTTCAGCTCCATGGCTCAGGTCCAAACAGCGACTGAAAGGTGATCTGAATTCCTTTATTGGCGATAACCTTAAGTGAAACTATTAAGGCCTCGCGAATGAAGACAGAAAACAATATCTTCTTCCGATTTCTGGCACCGGGATTTTCTTCAATTTGTTCTTCACCTCTTTAAGGAATTTTTTCCATCATGGTGGAGTGCTTTATTGAAGAAAGAAAGAAAGAAAGAAAGAAAGAAAGAAAGAAAGAAAGAAAGAAAGAAAGAAAGAAAGAAAGAAAGAAAGAAAGAAAGAAAGAAAGAAAGAAAGAAAGAAAGAAAGAAAGAAAGAAAGAAAGAAAGAAAGAAAGAAAGAAAGAAAGAAAGAAAGACCACGACTTCGCCACTCGAAACAAAAGATGTTTTCGCAATGGTCCCCTTAGATACCCGAACATTTATGTGTAGTAAACCCAAGAGGAATCGGCATTGGTTTTATTTCATCAAGAAGAAAGAACAAACAAGATGAACTTTACAAACTAGTAGGGGAGACAGTTTAGCTAGCGGCTGCCATCGTTGCGGAACTGATTCCACTCGCAGTTCTGTCTGCCTCTCCCTTATACAGATTCCATCGACGAAAAGCATCGCGAAGGAGTCGACAACAGAGTTGTGGCCGTTCCATTTCACATCCCCGCTCCGGTTTCACTAAAGGATCCCTCGTCCAATGTTTCCCGGCTCCACGACTTCCCGCTGGAGTGAACGCGAAAGAGGCACGCCAACGAACCGCGTTTAAAACATCTAAGCCGCTTTTACTCGAAAGATCGAAAGACCAGAAATGCGGCAGCTGCGGTGTACGGCGAACACAAAACGCCGAAGGTTTGTTCGTCCATCCATTTCGCGGGGAGCAGTCTAAACCGCAAAGCACACAAGCGGATCAGACTTGAGTAAGCTACAGATCGAAGGATGCCTGCAGATAAAAAGCTGTTACTCTAGCCTTGCGAACCACATCTTAAAATGTGTGCGCAGAAACCTAGATTGTGCAGTCCTTGTTACACAATGCAGAGCCGAATGCGGAATGCCCTTCGGAAGAAGAAAGCGCTGGGCATTTCCCCTTTTTTTCACGTGTGTGCTTCCCCTCATTTTTTTTTCATTTTCGCCTTTGCATACATTAGGAACGGGGTAGAAAACTCAGACGATGCGGCTCGTCGAAACTTGAAGCTGGAAAAGCTAATGTGGACGCTCAAAGCAAGCTTTATCCAATATTATTAAACATTCTGCTGTTCGATCCTATACTTCAGCTCAAGAAAAGGGAATGCCGATCCACCCATCATGTCGAAGCGGCCACTGCGTTGCAATAATGATCCACGCCGACATAGTGAGTGAAATGACGCACTGTTTGTAAGCAGCTCGGCGTCTTCTTCACATGATAAGCGGCGCAGCATCCAGGTGGTGAAATTCGGAGGCGGCATTAAATTACCTCTAAAGGAAAAGCAGCCGAATCTTTCCAAGAAAATGACAAGGTTGTGTTCGAGGAAAAAAAGAGCATGAAGGGGAGCCAGACGTCCTAGGAGCTGGTGGTGACAAATTGCAACTGGAATAAAACAGAAGAAAAAATTCCTAAGGGCACATCCACAGGGTTTGACGACGTTCCCGTTAGGCTGATTAATGAACCAGGACCAGAAAGTAAGGAAGCTCTGATGAAAGCAGTAGAAAAAGTTTAAAAGATAAACGAATGTAAGACAATCGGCGACAAAGTCGAATGAATTCGATTTATAGGTAAGGTGGAGAAAGACAGAATGTACTCATATAAAGCGTTGACCATTACATCGGTAATATGGAGGCTAGCAACGCAGACGATTACATTAAACTGCAAGCATGGGCAGAGAATAATGGAATTTTGGGAGAACTTCAGAATAGCTTCAGAAGAGGTAGGCGTTCGGATGATAAGTAATTCGTCCTTACTCAGTGTATTGAAATATCCAGAAATGAAAGCAGACCGTTATATGTGGTCTTTTTAGACGTAACAGGGGCATATGACAACGTAGACCGCAAACTTTTGTGGGATATTATGGAAGGGGAAGGTTTAGGTGGCGATTGTTTACAGCTTTTGAGAGAGATTTATCTACAAAATACCGCTTGCGTTGATTGGCAAGGCATGAGGAGAAAGTTGATATCAACAAGGGACTGAAGCAGGTGGGACCTTTATCCCCACTGCTGATCCCCACTACATGATGAGGACGGAGAGGGCGCTGGAAGAAAGCAATATCGGGTTTAAACTCTCATACAAACAGGCCGGTACAGTAGTAGAGCAGCAGCTTCCAGGTTTATTTTATGCGGACGACATAGTGTTGCTACCTAATAAGCAAAGTCATTTGCAACGTCTGGATAAGATCTGTGGTCAGGAAGACGAGAGTGTAGGTCTGAAATCTAGCGTTAAAAAATCAGGCTTCATGGTATTCAATGAAAACAGTGAACAGACAGTGCCAATATAGGGCCAGGAAATGCCTCGGGTAAAATAATATAAATACCATGGTATATCGATAAACGAAAGCAATAGATGCATAGAAACCCAGAAAAAACAATAACATCAAAAGGGAAGGGAACTGTGGCCATAATGAAACACAGAATGCTATGCGAATAAAATAGGTACGAGGTGCTCCAGGGTATGTGTGTAATGATTCAAGGACTTACATCTGTAAATGCGATTGTCTCCTTCAAATCAGTGGTACATCCAGTAATCGATGACAACCAAAGGTCAGTGGGACGCCTCGCATTGAGCACTCACCAGAAGACTACTAATGAAGATGTGCAGGGTCATATAGGTTCGACAAGTTTTGAAGTGAGGGAAGCTCACAGTAATATTGATTATGACGAACAACTGGGGAATGCTGAAGAAAGTAAATGGGCGGGGAAAGTGTTCAAATATATGTACAGGAAATCACGATGGAGGAAAAGAACTAGGAAGCTTGCCAGCAAGAATGCGGCCAGTGTGGTGAGCAAGATGGCAACAAAGAACGTCAAGCGGAAAGTCAGAGAGGCTGAGATAATCTCATGGGCGGCGGCAATGAAAAAGAAACCTGCTATGAATAACTACTTAAGAGAAAAAAAAGGGAATCAAGAAAGAAACAATTTGTGATAACTCAATTGGAAGCTGATTACTTTTGGGAGCGAGATCAGGATGCCTTATAACACGCACTTATGAAGCGAGATTCAGCAAGGAAGATGCATGTGCTCACTGCGGTAAAGCTAGGGAAACGATGGAGCATTTTTATTGTAATGTGAAAATGTCTCCCGAGCGGTCAATTTAGCACTTCTGGCCTCCTTGAAGCCCTTGGGTCTAGCGAGAGCCGGAGGAAAGTAAACATTTCCGCACTAGAGATTAGCCAGAGGCGATTGGAAGATTCGTGCAAGTAGGAAAACGACAAACAACGGAGGCGTACAAAAACAAGGTTCCCAATAGAGGTTCGGAAAGATTCGTGATAGAAATTCCTCGCGCTTTTTTTTCGTTTCCTATTTTTTTTAGATAGGTAGGGCATTACGCAATACAATAACAAGAGCTTGGTGGCGCAGCCCACCACCCCATTCCAAAGAGAACGATCACAGCAGCCATTCATCCATCCATCCGAAGACTCAGAAAACCCCTATCATGGTCGCATATACAGAGAACACGCTCTCACGGTTTAGCGACGTGGTTTCACTGACATTGCAATGGTTAATGTGGAGTATTGACTTACTGTGATCGTACCCAACACATATAATTTTACATAGATATCTCTCCCTTACTTTCTCTTTTTTCTCTCGTCATTTTAACCCTTTTTCCCAATCGCAGAATACGCAGTAGCCAAAAAGAGAGATATCTCTTGTTAACATCCTAGTTCTTCCTTTACTTTATCTATTTCCTTCTCTCTCTCTTTATCTATCTATCTATCTATCTATCTATCTATCTATCTATCTATCTATCTATCTATCTATCTATCTATCTATCTATCTATCTATCTATCTATCTATCTATCTATCTATCTATCTATCTATCTATCTATCTATCTCACATACTCGTCACAGTCCATGGGAGCTTTTGCATATTACCTCTGTCGGGAACGCGACCAACGCAGCCGGGAGTCGATCCCATGCCCTCGCGCTCGATGGCCGAATGCCGCAGCCGCTGAGGCACCCCAGGGGATGCCAGTATTAAGAGCACTCGCCTGTATTGATTCAACCCAGCTGTTTTTTCTGCCCCCAGGACGTGAAATTCAATTAACGAGCGACAGAAAGGAGCGCGTCCTCCAACACCTCGGTCTGTGCAAACGCTGAAGCTGCAAGGACGCGTATTCCACTCCGTGCAGCCGGGCTCCCGACACATTACACGCCACCAGCGCGAAGCAATATTCGTCGATGGTGCCTTCTTTTTTTTTCATCCGCGCACAATAACGCCGAGGGGTATTATACGAGCAAACAAGAGCATCGTGCTAGGCCCTTGATCTCCGCGTAATAAACACTCCCGACTAGTTTATCGTTTTTTTTTCACGCGTGGTTTTTCCTTGAGCTTTTATTTAAGTGAGCTGCAGGACGAATCGCGCTGGCTCCATGGGTATGGCACTCTGCTTTTCACTACTACGTGTGCGGATTCAAGTCCAGGCCACAGTGGCAGCAGTCCAATAGCCAACGAGAGTGCAAAGAGAAAGCTCTCCACGTCAAGTAATTCCATAGGGTCAAAATTATTCCGTAGCGCCCCCCCCCACCCTAAATAGTAGTAGTATGTTTATTTGGCCATATTATATACAATACAATATGCCCTCGAGGTGAGGCTAAAGGAGGTAGACCAAGCATACCTCCTGACAAGGCCTAAACCCCGATCACACATCATGGAAGCGGGGGCCGAATGGACAAAGAGAAAACAAAATGAGCAAACATGATCACAATAGAAAATAGTTAATGATAGACAATAATAAATATCCATTAACAATAAACAAAACATTTCATAATATGCACAATCAATAAAAAAGAAAACTAAGTATACAGAATTAGCTGAAATTTAACCGGGGGGGGAAAGAATCGTCAGTTTTTTCTTAAATACAGACACACTATAACTTTCTAGAGCAATCTGAGTAAGAGACTGGTAGGCATTACACAATGTTATAATTTGATAATCGGTTGTTTGTTTACCATAATTTGTTCTGGGTCTTGCAGTAGATAGGGCAACGGAACGTAGCCCATACGCAACGTTTCTTGAATTATAAGTATTAGAAAAAGAGTTAAAGTCATGTTTGACTTTATAAAAAATGTGAAGAGCCAAACTAAAATTGTATAAGTGAAAGAAATTGCGAACATGAAATGTTTCGAAAAGATTAGCTTCAACAGATGAACTTGAACTTTATAAACGTAGAGCTCTTTTCTGGAGAGAAAGCAGTTTGTGTGAATCAGTTTTGTTGCATGTACCCCACACTAGGTTGCAATACACCAGGTGAGATTGAACAAGGGCAAAATATAACTGTTTTTTAATTTGTAGTGGGAGGAGATGTCTAACACGATAAATAACATAAATAGATCTGGCCATTTTTCGTCTAATGTAGTTTATATGATCACTCCAACCCAAATCGCTACGAAAAAACACTCCAAGGAACCGGCAACTATGAACTTGCTCGATGTTTAAGTCATTAAAAAATAGTTTGATATGATGATCTAATGGTTTGTTTTTTGGATGGAAGAGCATAAACTTTGTTTTGTTTACGTTTAATTGAAGTTGATTAAGATAGAGCCAAACCGCTAACTCCTCAAGCCAGGTGTTACATTGGTGTTCAAGTACTTGGAGACTGGAGCCGGAAAAAAAGACATTAGTATCGTCGGCATACATCAGGATATTAGGAGTTAATGGAATGTTTACAATGTCATTAATATAGAGAATAAATAAAAGTGGTCCCAGAATTGAACCCTGAGGGACACCGAATTTTATCATACCAAAACTGGATTTTACATCATGAAACTGAGTGTACTGTATCCGTGCAGTTAGATAACTTTCTAATAGTGAATTTGCCACTCCACGGATCCCGTAAGTTTTTAATTTGTGGAGCAGTATTGTATGTTGCACAGAATCGAAAGCTTTGCGCAGGTCGAGAAAAATTCCAACAGAAAAAAAGTTTAGTTTCAAAATTGTTAATTATAGAGTTTTTAATATCTAACAGAGCAGATTCTGTTGATTTACCGGCCTGAAAGCCATACTGTTGGGGGCAAATAAGATGTTTAGCTTGTAAGAAATTGTTTAGTCGCCTATAGAGTATACGCTCAGCTAACTTCGAAAACAGGGGCAATACCGAAATAGGACGGTAATTATTTGGGTCATTTTTGTTGCCTCCTTTGAATAAAACGGTAACGCGCGCGACTTTTAATTTGCTAGGGAATACACCAGAAAGAAGCATTCTGTTACAAATATGCGTAAGAGGGCCAGCAATAATATTTACAGCACATTTGATAGGAAAAGCAGCAACTTCGTCATCTCCAGGTGAGCAGGTGTTCCTGAATGAATTAATGATAGAAATAACTTCATCCACTGAAGTAGGGGACAAAAATATAGATTCAGTAGTGCAAGAGGGTAAGTATGAGTCAACAGACCGAGTTGAATGACAGCTAGCAGAGGGTCGGTATGCTCCGGCAACTAAAAAGTGTTCATTCAGCATATTGGCAAGTGAAACTCCAGCATAATTCACCCCATTGACTTTCAGCTCAGAGGGAAGACAATTCTGCCTGTTCCCTATAATAACGCTAATACCTTGCCAAAGTAATTTAGGATTGTGTAAGATTGACGAAAACTTATTTATATAGAAAAAAGATTTAGCTTTCTTTAGTTCTGAGTTTAATTTATTTCGAAACTTCTTAAACTTAGCTAAATCATCCGGGCATCGCGTTTCCAAAAAACGAGAGAACATTTTGTTCTTTTCTTTAATTTGTTTCAAAAGTGCTCCTGTCATCCATTCTTTTCTAGCCTTTCTATGTTTTTTTATAGTTTGAGTTGGGAACGCAGCGTAATAGCATTCAAGCAGCTTCTGAATAAATATATCATAAGCACGGGACGAGTCATTTTCCCCATATACATCTACCCAATTAATTGTCGACAACAAGTGACAAAATCTGGAGATGCTCTTTTCATCATTAACTCTACGAGCGTGAACGCGCCTATTCAATTTGGTCGTATCAGGAAAAAGTGAAAAGAAAGGTAAGTGATCACTAATTCCAGAAGAAAAAACACCGGATATGCAACTCTGAGGTGGGAAATTAGTGAAGCACAAATCAATTAATGTTTCAGAGTGCAAGGATATGCGAGTAGGCAATTTAATAGTATTGTCACAACCATTAGACAGCATTATTTCATTTAAGTTAATCTTCAGAGCGTTATCCTCCAAAAAGTTAATATTGAAGTCACCTAGCACAATGATACGCCAGTTGTTTTGGTTAGCAAACTTCAGAAAACAATCAATGAAGCGAAAAAAATTGTCTGAATTTCCTTGAGGGGGGCGATACACAACCATAATAGTAACTCTATGAAAAGCAATGCAAACAGTTTCAAAATCAGTACAAACAATTGAATAATCCGACAAGACCTCAAAGCACAAATAATTTTGCACATATAAAGATACACCACCACCACGCTTTCCATCTAGAAATACTGAAATGGGCTTGTAACCAGCAAACTCGCTGACATCTGCATTTGAGGTAAACCATGTTTCAGTGAAGGCAATAAGGTCAAAATTAAAGTTCAGTTTAGTTAATTCAGCTTCTACTTCTTCCGATTTATTTTTTAGGCTTTGACAGTTCAAGTGGTAAAGAGATAGTGTGTTGCGAGGATTGTAAGCACCATCCTTTAGAAAGTCGGTGAATGACTCGGCAGTAAAATAAGCCATTTTTGAGCAGGTGTACTGCGCAGTCTCGCAGCACAGTGATTAAACCATCTTATCAATGTCCTCCTCACAAGCGATCCTGATGGCTCGTGGACCAGGTTGCTTTCGAGCGTAGATCTTTCCTTCCTTTGACCAGACGAAAGCGTACTTCATTTCCTTAGCCTTCATTTTAGCGAGCCACAGTAAATTCCTGCTAGAAGCCGTCAGGTTATCAAAGAATCGAATGTCATCTTCGCATTTTTTGCGCTTTGAAATCCAGTCTGATTTTGTGGATCGGTTGGCAAAACGGATCAAAACCACAGGCACCTTGTCTGGTTGAGATGGAAGGCGGTGTAGCCCTTCAATGTCATTTGCTACAAGTGTGGGCAAGTCAAGCTTTACAGCAAGGCTGTTTACTTTGCTCAGTAAATCTTCATCTGTCACAGGCATTCCATGTATTTCCATGTTTTGCCGCCTACTGTACTGGCTCAGGTCGTTCAATTCCTGACGCAGTTTTCGAAATTGCTGACCGTCCTGGTTTGCCTCAATGTCGTCAACTCTCTTACGCAGGAGCTCGATTTCCTTGTCATGCCTATTAGACACTTCGAGCAATTTGTCATACGTGTCAGACATATGTTGTACAGACTTTTCAATGCTTGAAACGGTTTCCTTCAAAGATGTCAGATCATCCACTTTGGCCGTGAGATTTGCCAACGACTTACTAATCTCAGCAAGCCGTTTGCATATGACAGCAGAAGATGCATCACTGCTGCTATCCTGACTGCGAGACGCCGAAGACCGACATGTCAAGCATTTCAAGACTTTTCTTAATTCGGCATTTTTTGCTTTAAAACTCCGCTCCCCAACCCCTGCACACTTCCCTATATGAAACCTTTGACAGCAATCTGCACAAGTCATAAATTCTTCACCATCTATAATGTCTTCGTAGCATGCAGAACAAGGATCAAAATTTTCAGATGACATTGCAAGCAAGACACTAGACCATGGGCAGCAGTGGCAGCAGTGGCGGCAGCATGCACTGGCAGCTTAACAACAGTAAGAAAAGACAACTAACCTGCAAAATTCAAAACAGTTGTTTGAGCACTCTTGTGCAGCAACGTACCACCGCCACCGCTGCCGCTGCCGATGTGTGAAGGCTCTCGACGACTTGCGCAGCTTTATAGCCAGAAGGAAGGGGGCGTATCTTCACGTGATGACAGCACGTAGTCAGCCACACACGGTGCGTCAACGAAGCCAGCAGAATGCAGATCGAGCTTGATACGGAAATTCTTGCAGACGGACAGCAGCGAAGGAACTGCAAAATTCAAAACAGTTGTTTGAGCACTCTTGTGCAGCAACGTGCCACCGCCACCGCTGCCGCTGCCGATTCGTTAAACCCCAGAGAGCAGCATTGGACGTCAATCCACAGTTAGTACTTTTTTTTTAAAAGCGCTGCCGTAAAGAACGAGGTTACGGTTACGCATTTCTTGTTCCTCGTAATTGTACCGTAATACTGTTCGCCTAACTGAACTAATAAATTCCTTCACTTAATGGGGAAATGTTTCACAGATAGATGTGACTGCAGAAGACGTTCCACTTGCAAAGGCGACAGTAGGGAAAAAATTTGGCTCGCTTGCGTTCCACAACATCCAAGTTTAGCCCTCGAAGTACCTCTAGCAAGGTATTGACGTCATCACGCATATTTGAGGAGGCAAATATAGATTTTCGTGTGTTTTGTTTTTCACGCCGCGTTGTTCTGAATCGATTCGCTTTATTGCACCTCTAGATTGCAGTACCTTTTACTTTTCAAAAGAAGTATTCCTTGTCTTTGTTAGTTTTTTTCGCTTCGACAGATCGGTGAGTGTATAGTGCCATCTGAGAAGCACCGCCTTTCATGTTTCAACTTTTCCAGCTGAGCCTCACTCACTCATGCATATCAAAATGAACCGATAATGTGAATATTTTATTCTTACTTCCGCTCTTTCTTTGGCAACTCGAGTGCCTGTGTGATTAACCGTCCAGCCGGCGACTTCAGGGAATATACGGTTAAACAATATGCGCTGACTCTCGCAGACACTCGAGCAGACATCCTTATAAAATTTTCAAGCATTCTGAGCCTTGTTCACGCAAAGAATGGAAGCGCAGTAGCTTCTCCTACGAGTGACGCAAGAAAACGTGCGGCTCTATCGAAGCTTGAGAATTGGGAACGTTGAGAACGTCAATTTCTCAGCAAAGCTGCAACCGAAAATTGAACGTTACGAAAGCAATATAGATATTACAGGACTGGGCGCATTATGGAAGCAACAATTATGGTTTCCTTTTTTTTACAGTAGTCGCACTCGGGTAAATTAGGATATAGAGCCTTCTACCTTTATCACTGTTATCACTGTTCGGCACTGCTTGTATCGGGGCTGGCACCTTCCGCTCCAATTTCCCGCTCTCTGATTCTCATTGTACATTGGTACAGATGCAAAGTGTAGCTTTCCCTACATATTTGCTATACTAACTAGTTGGCTACGACGTCTTCTGTTTGCCAGTGCAAACGAAATAACCAAAGAACATCCCAGTGTTTTAGACTGAGTAACCACAATCTAGAATCTTTATTGCCTCCTTTCATGAAAATGACACTCACAAATAGCGCTGTAGAACGTTAACAATGTTTTAAACGCGATAATTACTATTACATATTGAGACATTAAATAATTTGATACGGATCAGTAATGAGAGAACCAAAAATGAAACAACGAGTATGAGAATGCACACAGCATAGATAATGGACAAAAATGACATTGCGCACAATGAGCCTTTGTTAATAGGTTTTACAATCATGACCAAGACTTCAGAATACATAACTTCGTCCGGAAGGTTGGAAAAAAAACTGTACAGTGTAAGCGCAATGCGCGCAGACAGAAAAAAGGAACCAACGAAATTGAAAGTAAATATTTGTAAAAGAACAATAGTTCTAGAAATGAAAACAAGTATCCAGACGCAACCTCGGTGCTCCTGATGATAGAGCGCTTTAACGTCATAAAAACAGAAACGATAAGAAGCAAGTGTGACAGAGAAAAATTGGAAACAAAAGTCGACAAAATGCGAGCACCACTTCTACACAAGAATTTCAGACACGTGCCGAACATGTTTAGAAGCCGGTACGTGTCGAAGAATTACGTCGTCGCATCCTGGCGAGAAGGGAGGAGGTCGGCATGCTCGAGAATAAGTGTCCCGAAAACTCGAACATCGGGAAAGTATAAAGTTACCAACTATCGATCGCCTATTTGCGCATCTGTTCCATGCGCGTTTTCACATAACAGCGAATTTTCTCCTCTCTTCCGCCTTATCTTTTGTCCCGTTCTCTCGGCGTAGTACAAACGAAAGGCCAGCAGCATCGAAGAGGCCTGAGTTCTGTTAGCTTTATCAGCAGAAACAAAGTTCACACGCTGCAATACCACTATCCCTCTCCGCGAAAGGGTGTGCATGATGATTGCGTGCGTGCGTGCGTGCGTGCGTGCGTGCGTGCGTGCGTGCGTGCGTGCGTGCGTCAGATCGCTACACTTCTGCACTGCCGTAATAGTAATAATAAAGCTTCGCGGCCATTTATGTCGCAGAGCTACGACTGGACTACGCGACCATTCATAGAAACAAAGCCGTGGATAGCTGTGGATGTTTCCGTTGCGTCATTCGCACTGCGGCTCACCCCCTGACCCGTTCTACACCATTGCGCCGCAGAAGACCAAGCGACTTGTATAGCCCTGTAAACAGAACGCCCAAATGGTAATCTCACGTTATTACACGATTAATGCACTCGAGCGGTTCGCGCAACCATTGCATATGATCATAAGACCTCTTTCTCTGAGCGCGAAGTAGCGCTGGATAGACGTGGTCTGCTTGGTATATTATCTTCGCAGTCCACTGAGCTGTGTTTTGTCGGAATAAGGCTTATTAATTTAGGTATTCGCGTCTAGGGTACCGTTAACTTCCGAAAAACATTTCACTCCCAAGTTTGCGTACTTGGGAGTGAAATTTACTTTAGCTTCTCCACACACATACCCATAATGCAACAGAGCACGCTTTACAGGCAGAACAAACCAAAGAGTCGAGTACTAGTTGATGATGTGCCCTTTCAGCCATCAGTCAAGTTACATAACCACTGAAGCCCCGAAGTGCTGCCCACTTGGCCGACATGGAGCACTTCTATAGAGGCGATTCAATTACTGTTGAGACATTTGGCGGCTCCGCACTATGCTGCTGTACATGTACGCAAAGCTTGTGTCGGTTCGGCAATACACGGTTCTTTCTTTCTTTCTTTCTTTCTTTCTTTCTTTCTTTCTTTCTTTCTTTCTTTCTTTCTTTCTTTCTTTCTTTCTTTCTTTCTTTCTTTCTTTCTTTCTTGTGCTTGGGTTGCCACGCGGCATGAAGTCATAATGGAGCTAGATATAGGCATGCAGACCCGTTTCGTAGAGATATTGCGACAGTTACTTATAAAATATGATGCCCTTAATCCCTGGTTCGTACTTTTCAACTTGATCACTATACAATTTCGCGGACTATAACTGAGGAAAGTGGCGGTTGGCACCAAAATAATGTTGTGCTGTCATTGGTATTAGCGGTCATCGAAAGCGTATACATGACGCAAGTTTATTCACATTCAGCTTCTAACAACGGGGGTAAATAAGCCAATTGCAAATAGATGCACGGCAACGTATGCCGGACAATAGATAATATTATAGTGATGTGGTATGTTCAAAAAGATTTTGGTGCAAGTATGGGCAATATCTGAACAGCGGTGACAGAAGGCACTAACGTAATTATTATTACGCACGCGTCTTATGGAAACAAATTTTTTATCATGACCCTTCTAGATTGAGTTAGCCACAGCACCGGAAGCGCTCCCGGACAGTACCATTGACGTCTTGTCACCTCTTGAATGGCACATTCTAGAATATTTTCGCCGATTCCGCACGTTCTTGGTATCCTTGTTACTTTATTTATTTTTTTATTTATTTCTTGAATATTGTTAGACGCAGAGTACAGATAACGTAGAGCAGTCTCAGGCAATACGGCTAAAGGCGATAGATTACCTGACTGTGCCACAACAGCCTTAGACAAATCCACACTGCGCAGGATACAGCGGACAACAGCGAGGTACAACGTATTCTAAAAGAAAAAAAAACAAGTATGCAAGTGCAAATACAGCTTCAAATGCAAGTGATTTTCAGATGTTGCATCGATTACATGCACACATATTTTTAATGTATCTTGAACAATCATAACACATGATCGTGTCTAATGCATGTTAAGACATCTAGCCACTTGCATTATTAGTACTCTTTTAAAAGTAGAAGCAGATAAACCAGACGGTAATTCACTGAGTATTAACGAGCTTTGTTTAAGAAACAACAAATTTTTAAGCCTACCGTCAGAGTGCCGTAGCTTGTACCAACGCGCGGTGTTACAATATTATTTTGCCTAAGTCTGTAGGTAGTCTATTTGAGGTAGTAAGTGTTCTATAAATGTTGGCTGTTCGTCCTTCTTTGTTGAAAAGCTTCGACAGCAAGCCTGCAGTGGAACAGAACTTCTGCGGGAAGTATGTTAACTTTGACAAAGTATGCTGTAGTGTGTTCAAGGAATGGAAAAAAATGCCAATTGACAATATAGCTCTTTTCTGGAGCCTTATCACTATAGCAAGATTAGTTTTATTTAGAAGTGGCTCCCTACATAAGAAAGCAGCAGTGTAAGGGAGAGTGAATGACGGTATATTAGAGCTGATTTTTATACATGTTGGAGCATAGCTGCATGTGCATTATCCCAGTCACCTTCCGAAGGTATTTGTGAATAGCTTCAATACGGAGAGGACCAAGTAAAGTTTTCATGAAACCAAATTCCTAGAAATTTTATTCATGGTGCATGTTGTAAGGCCTGGTTCTTAAATGTCAGCTTCAAGTTTCGTCGTGCGAATATATTTCTCGGTATAAAAACTGACATTTCGTTTTGTCAATATTTAGTCGAAATTCGATCGTTTGTTGCCAATGGTCCAAATCTTCCAGTCATTTCCTTGCGAGCGTGAAAGCTTCTTTAAGATTAGGGCAACGAAAGAACGCAGACGTATAATCGCCGTATAATACAATCCAAGGGTTATTTGGTATATTTGCTATGTCATTTATATACAAGACAAATAAGGACAGGGCCCACAGGTTACAGGTTACTTGAGTAACCCCATATAGCAAAGTTTCATGCGACAAGATGGAGTCTTAAAACGAGCCAAGTTGTTTTCTCGACTTCCGATAGCTTGTTATCTTCCTTATATCTCATAATAGGAATAGATGGGGTTGACCGAGGGACCCGATTTTTATTAGTCATATCATAAGAAGTCAACAAACACTGACACCAAGGACAACATAGGGGAAATTAGATGGGCTTAATAAATGAAATGAAGAAACGATAAATCAATGGAAATCGAAGTGGATGAAAAAACAACATGCCGCAGGTGGGAACCGAACCCTCAATAATCCGAAATAAAACCCTCAATATTTTCAGCCTGGGCTTGCAGCCTGGTATTGGGTTTCCAGCCTTTACTAATAAATCACTACAACATACAAGTGAACAATTTTTCTGGCTATGGTAAAAAACAGATCGGAGATTTAACGCCCTTCTATATTCGCCGTCCGGAATCTTTTGACGCCAACTGTCGCTTGAAAAATGTGATAAATAAATGAATAAGTAAATAAATAAAAAAACAAAAAGGGCATCGTTTGACGAAGTCAACCCCTACTTCGCGTCAGCATACTTTCTTGTATTTCTGCCGTCACTGTTTATCTAATTGTTGTCTTATTGCTTACCTAATTGTTTATCTTATTGTTTGTCGAATCATTCTTATTCGGTCATCGCTTATTCTTATCTAGGTCATACCTCGTCCGCCGTGACAGCTGCGCCACTGACCTCACTCTTGGCGCTGCGCCAACTTTTATCGCCGAGCTTCGCACACCCGCATCACGAACCTTCAAACTGGGTACATACACGCTCCCCCGTAATAAATAAATAAATAAATAAATAACGTGGCATAGGATCATGAGCAAGACAAACTTCTTTGACACGCCCAATAAACAAGGGACTTTCGGGTGCTCCAAACGCGCGTTTCACAGAAACCCGTCGGCGGCTTTGTCGTGCAGGCTGAACGCTGGAGCGCGCTTGCAGAACCTGCTCATTAAGGTGAGAGAGAATCCGCCACAAAGCCAGAGCAGCGCGCGCCTTTTCTTCTTTTTTTTTTCTTCGAAATGTGCGCTCTGAGCTGCAATCATGTTGTTTTTCAGAACGTCACGGCTGAAAATAAAAGCTTCGCCTCGGACTCAATTTCTTCGCGTCTCTACCTATATTTTTGTTCTAATTGTTTTCTTTTGATAGTTCTTTTCGTCACTAAACTTTCGTAGCTGCATTATTCTTCGCTGCAGTTTGCCATGCAGTTTTCCTCTAGCGCTCCCGAGCCTCATTAGCACCTGCAAAGCGACTTGTTTACAGCTCATTTTGCGACCTTAAGTCGCATTGAAAGTCGGGTGTAGTCCAAACAACACATTCGCACTTTGTACAACTATGTAAGCCTTCCAGATTTACATGTGGGAAAGCTCAACCACACCACCGTATGCGCTACATCCAACACTATGGCTGCACGAAACGAGTCAACGGGCCCAGCTAAATGAACTCAGCACCACAGCTTGGGACACAACTGGACACCAACCACGGCGGTTAAAACGAAGTGTAATTTATAAATAACGTATATCTCTTTTTCTTCGCCTTACTGAAGAAACGAATTTCTAACTACGTCAGACACTACAAGCAAGTCTGCGTTATACCCTAACCCTTTGAAACAAGTTCATTTCATGAAAATTTCATGACTTTTTCAAACTTTTCAAACTTTTCATGAATTTCAAACTTTTTTTTCCCGTGCGTATTCACGAACGCCCGTCACCGCCGCTACAATTGTGGTGTCATTATTCTCGATTAAGCGCTTTTCATGGGCGTGGTTAAAACACGCGCCTATGACGTGTTTCTGGCTCCCGAATGGCTTCCGACGTATTCAGCCAGCAAAAGCATAGCCTTCCAGATCTGGTTCTGTTATCCAGAGAAAGCAATCGCGGGGCCGAAAGAGAAAAAAAACCTGCTTATCTCAGCGATTGCAACAGCTGTGAACTCATCACCGTCACAGCAGCAGGCTCTCAAAGCGAGCACTGACATCTTCTCGGGAACAACTTCTGTGGGATTCACCCAACGCTTATAACACAGAGGATGTGACGGAGTCGGGCAAAGCGGTATACTTCCTCTTGCGGCCTCCTAAATGCATGCGCAGACGCCACCGGTCTCGAAGTCTGTGTAACCTCACACAAATAATCAAGCTCCGAAGCCGCGCGATAGCAAAGTAGTTATTTAGCTCATCAAGTTGTCAAATGTATACACCCGCCGTGGTTGCTCAGTCGCTATGGTGTTAGGCTGCCGAGCACGAGGTCGCGGGATCGAATCCCGGCCACGGCGACCGCACTTCGGTGGGGGCGAAATGCGAAAACACCCGTGTACTTAGATTTAGGTGTACGTTAAGGAACAACACGTGGTCGAAATTTCCGGAGTCCTCCACTACGGCGTGCCTCATAATCAGAAAGTGGTTTTGGCACGTAAAACCGATTAATTTAATTTTTTTTTGCCAAATGTACGTGGCCGTAGGTACGAATGCTAGTGGTGGTGGTGACCGGCAACGCTTCACATTTCTTCGCGTTATGACGAGTTTGACGCTGATGATGATCATGAGCAGTTGGCCTGAGAATCATTTTTCGCTTTCATTTTGTATCCTGAGAAGGTCTTTTGCGGCGCATTGGATAAGCCGTGGGAACAAAGGACATTGAAGAAGGCGTCGTCCACAATGCGATTTACAAAATACCCTTATTTCTTCTGTGAATGAGGATAGGAGCGATGTCGTAAGAAGGCCGTTCAAATCTGCTGCTGCGTGAGGGGGCAGGGGAGGGGGGAGGGACGTGCGAAAAGTAATTACGACGATGTCGACAGCAGGCGGATTAACGTGCACGAACAGAATGGCACAGGGGAAACCCAATTTCCAAACTTTAACTTAAGTCGCAGTAACAAGAAGTGCGCGAGAGGTAGGCCAGTGCGAGCAGCTCAACCTCATATATACATTTTTACGATGCCCTAAACCTCGGCTGTTCAAACGTAATCTCCAAAGTAACTAATATCTAGAGGGCGGTTGATACGGCTTAGCTACTTACCACAAAAGACAGTTTGAAGAAGATTGAAGAAATGCCAACCTCAGATGGCGCACTGTCTTGGGAAATGACGGTGCAGCAGTTTTGTTCAGGTCGCATGGGCTTTATCACTTCTTTAAACATGAGATAATGCCGGACTAAACTAGAATTGACAAACGAACCACAACGTTGCAACATTGCTGTGCATATAAGAAATGCCTTCAGGGTATTCCGAAGCACTTATCGCAATAGCCAAGAACACGCGAGGCACGGCTGCGCCACAAAAACAAAAAGAAAAGAATAAAAAAGAACCCCCAAGGCAACGACGCATGCCAAGCTCACGCTGCTTGTGAAATCGCAGAATTACCACAGGCAATCCACAATTTTAGGAACGGATCGTTATGCCTCTGATTACAAAGTAAGGATGTGCAGGGAGGTCGAGTTTAGAACACGGAACACCTTTTTTTTTCCCTGGGTGCCCCGCGCCATCCAAGAAATTCGCAATCCAGGTCTTCATGTGCTAAATGAGGCGATAAAATGCGACGCATTGCGTTTTTTGGGAGGTGCAATTCGTCAAGTGGGCCGCCTTTCGTGCTCGAAATCTCTAAGGCACGCAGGAATCGTGAGCACGTGAACGCGTCGTGCCAGAGTCAAATTCTATTGTTCTTTGTTTCCTGCCCTTTCTCGAGTCATAAAAGGTCTTTTGGCGCTTCACAAACGCGTTTTCGAGGACCAAGCTCGCGCTGCGGAGCGGAAAATTCCATTCTCTCGCAACTGCCTCCGGCTTTCGTGCCGCTATGGCACCGCAAGCAATGCAATAAGTATTTCGGCAGTACGTGCAGTCAGCGAAGCAGGCGCGTTTCACAATGCCTAATTCAATTCCGCGCGCATTGCCTTTCTTCCTTTCTTTCTTTCTTTCTTTCTTTCCTTCTTTCTTCCTTTCTTTCTTTCTCTAAAAGAGAATCCGCACAGTCTGATGCAGTCGAGTGGCGAAACTCTTTCGTGGGCGCTTCACGTGCTCTTAACATATCAAATTCTCAAAGCTTTGGCGTTCGCTTGTATCGCGTTCCCTTGTGCAAGAAGAGATGGCGGGAACGTAAGTTTAGAAACATTTTCTTCTACCCTCCCACAGTGGCGGTTGTGCTTTGTCCCCTCCGCAGTTTCTCGGTAACGTTTCTCAGTGATTCACCAATAATTTTATCAACTCGCCTGTTTCTATTCGGCGCTGTCTTCGGCAGTTTACATCGCCCTACGAGTTCATCACTAGCTCGTAGCGACCTCTGGGACAGCCGGGGAAGGGGGCGTGCACGCTAATTCATTTAGGACCATACAGGAAGGCTGGCTGGCTGCATGAAGACTTCAGTGAAAACCGCAAGCAGTACGGCTCATGACACAACATGGACAGATTAGCAGTCAATATTCATGGAACGCACTCTGCGATGGAAGATGAGTCAGGTGTTACAGAGCTGTCGACGTAAGCGCTGTAAAATGATGTACGTAACTGCGCACAATGGTTTTTACAGTAAAATGGCCCGAACGTTGGCACAGAGGTTCTCTTCTAAGTGCTTGGCATATTCGTTGTTATAGTCCATTTAGATGATCCCCAAGGAGGAAGTAAAGGCACATCAAAAATCTCGTAGTGAAACCGGAGCAAATCGAGCACTTATGAATGAAATGGTCCTGCAAAAAGGTTATTCAACGACTATGGCAACGTATAACACACGAGCACGAATCAGCTCCTGAGCTTGTGCAGAAATGGCAGCGATAGGACCCTCCTGTCGGCTTTAAGCCGCATTGCAGACGCCTTCACCAGGAGGTCAGGACACATGCCTTACGCGTTCGCTTGCATTCCTCTCAAGACCTTCATCTTTGTTTGGGAAAGGCCGTACAAGGCGGTAGGTCTGCAGTATTATCAAGAAACACCGTCGCAAGTTAGCGCGCACAAACCAAGGAACTCGATGCCGCTAGAAAGCAATTGCAACCTGAAAAATTGGAAAAAAATTTATATATTCATGCTACCTAAAAGACATTACACTCACTCTTTCGTCATTTATCTCTTTTTTTATCCTCACTTTTTTATCCTATTTGTGCATACGCGCAACGCAAAATTAATAACGATGACCCTAAGTTCCGAAGTCTAGAGCATGAAAGAAGAATAACGAGGTCAGCAGAACTGATTTCGCAATACAGCAACCTTTTCGAATACGAAGTGCTCAGAGATGGCATTGGGTGGAGTCGTTGTAGTGGATCAATAAAAAAAAACAGAGAGAGAGAGAGAGAGAGACTGACATACACAGATCATAATTCAGGTTATGTCGTAACCTTCGTACATAGATCAGCGAGTGGACAGTTAATGTCGCCCACGTGCCGACTATGGCCTTTGACAAACCCCTTTGCGACAAAAGATGTCGCCGCAGTCTCCGAGGCTCGGGCGGTAAGCCGCCGTATTTCATGATCCGACCGCATTCTTTGAGGACGACGTTACCATCCTGCGATGCTACTACATATGCGGGGCTAAGATTTATGCCGACGCCAACACGGACAAAGGCTGGCAATGCATCGTACGCATCGCTGTACTACATGTCGGTTTGCTACTTTCGTTCGATTCGCCATTGTCGCACGTACACTATTTTACATTTTTCGCAGGTGTTAACTAAATATATATATATATATATATATATATATATATATATATATATAAATATGACATTACTACGCTCATCAAGTATCATCCGGCGAAAGACGCGCGTTAGACGACACCTTTACTCTATAGGATGCTAAATGATAACAATTGTAATCATGTGAAAAGCGATCACCGGAAGAAAAAATAAAATTAATGTACGCCTGACAGTAACATCATGCTCAGAAAAACGAGCAACACTCCATCCAAGACGACAGGAGCAGGTTACGGCGCCCCACACAGACTTCGATTCTTAACGCACAAAGTTTGGCATTGTCCGCTTACTTAACCGTTATAACAAGGCGACACTGTAAGTTTAGCACGTCGGGATCGCATTTTCGTCTGACAGCGCTAGGAGGAATACGCTAAAAATTAAAATTAAGTTCGAGGTTTTACGTGCAGCTACCGTGATCTGATTATGAAGCACGAACGTTGTAGGTAACTCCGGAATAACTTTGACCGCCTGGGGTTATTTACTCTTTAGCTTATGCACGCTACACGAGCGTTTTTTTTTTTTAATTCCATTCTATTGATATGGGGCCGGGGGGGCCGGTATTGAACCCACGACCTAGAGCTCTGCTCAACGCCACAGCGCGTTGCGCTACGAAGGCGGGTGGAATATCTTGCTATCCTATTCGTTCCTGTATTGTAAAAGCCTGCCACGTCGCTGTTTACAATGCATGTGTCCTCCCTGTTTGGTTTCTGTGAGACCGCACTCAAATCTCGGTGTCCTACGCCCATCCGACTGTTCTCCGTCTTCGTCAACGTATCGTCCGTTATCGTGTCGTCGCTGTCACGCCACCACTTCATCGTGAGCTAGATCATGCCGAAGAAAAATGACTTGCGCCGCCAGCAACCCCAATTAGAAATCAGATTCGTCAACCAATTAGCATATCTTTTTTTTTTCTCTCGCCTTGTTTGCCACACGACAAAATGCGGTTCAAATTACGTCTAAGCATGAATGCCGGTTTCATGCAGAGACTGCAGTAGCGACTTACGGAATGTATTTTGCCATGTGCCTTCATTCATAGCTTTCTAATTGGTGAGTTCTATGCAGTTGGACGCGATAATCACTACAATATACTGTGCAACTTTGGCATTTATACGTGGTCTTGCGCCATGCACAGATACCCAGACAGTCAGTGCAAGCATTTCGTAGGCCGAAGAAGGCAAAGTTGTAGCGGATGGACAAAGCATTGCGCACATAGCAAAGAAACTGTTCTCAAGAAGATATCTATGCCACTGAAAAGCCACTGCTCTACCGGTAAGTGGGTTCTGAGCCTGATTTATTCGCTCACGTCTTGTTTGCGTTAAACTTTAATTACCATCACTTTAGAGGCGATTACCATCTACTGATCGTTCCCTATTTGCCTACTGTTCTTATACGTAGCGAGATAATCATGAAGAAGCATCTCCCTTGTTCACAACGCTGCACTTGCACCATGACAATTAGCACACGAAAGAACCAAGACACAGTTTATTGGAACTTTAGAGAGTTATGACGCAATAGTTCTGCGGAAACCCGCAAGGTGGAGAGAAGTAATCAATAAAGGAAAAAAATCACACATCCACCCATTCGTAGCAATTGCTGAGAAACCCGTATGGGGGAACCCGTATGACGAACCCATATGCGTTTCCTTTGTAGCAATTGCTACCATTGGGTGGATGTCTGATTTACCCTTTATTCATTACTTCTCTCCACCTTGCGGGTTTCCGCAGAACTATTACGTGAAACCCTTGCCTTAGCTTCGAGTTCTTGACAAATTCGACTTCGTCCTACCATCTGCTAGCCGCCGTGTTAGCTCAGATCGTAGAGCGGCTGCCCCGGAAAAGGCGGTGGTCCCGGGTTCGACACCCGGACCAGGACGAATATTTCTTCAACTGCGAGGCTTTCCTTTCGAGGAACCCGTATGGGTTTACTTTGTACCAACTGCTACAAATGGGTGGATGACTGATTTTCCCTTTAATATTTAGAGAGTTATCAAACAGCGTCGTGGAAAAGAAAATGCCTATCCTTTTTTGATCAGAGAATGTAGAGATAAACAAAATGAAACAAGAGAGAAAGCAAGGAACTCAACCAGACAAGGTTCCGGTTTGCTGCCCTGCACCAGGGGTAAGGGAAAGGGTAAAAAAAGAGGGAAAGGGAAGGAAAGGAGAGAACTAGTACTGCGAGCGCACAGGAGGACACACAGCCGTACTACAGTCTGTCACTGAGGCCGCTGCTCCTCAAGAAATGCAATAAAGCGCCCGAACAGCATTCCACGCCATCATTGAACATGTGGCTAGGGTCCAACAATTTATGTTTAAGAAAACATCCGCCTAGGTGCCCTCTACCCTTTGCTGCGGCTCCAGGTGTCAGCTAGCCTTTCCCGCGAAGGTCCAACACTGCTCCTCTCCTATGGCTTGGGGGTCGCATTTACGAACGTGTATCCTTTCCGTCTTGGAATGTCCGATGCAGAAAATTCGCGACACATGTGGTTCTGCAGAAACCATCGAACGGGCCCGTTGGGCACTTGCCCTCCAACGGGACTTCCAGCGCAGATCTTTACAGACCGCACTAAGCCGGCTGGAATCACGGAAAGGAAACTTCCGGACAAGCGCCCTAGCTGGCTTTCCCGTAACACACGCCTACAGTTTATTCAACTATTATCGGTAACACCATTTCCAGGTATTTCTTTTTTCAACCATGTTTCGTCCCTATAGGTACGCAGGAGGAGTAAACTCGGATGGTTAACTCCATTCTAAACCTCCCTGTCCTCTGGCCAGGATTATGAACCCGGCGGTAATTCCAACGGGGTATCCCTCAGTTTAAGGACTACGCTGAACCTCCCATCACACTGCTTCCTCAGGGTTACGGAATGTAAGCGAGCGTAGTAGATCCACTGAATAGCGAGCTCTCGAAAATGTGACCTTGGCGATCGGGTAACCGGCCAATTTGTGTGCCGTGCCGTGGACTAACGGATTCATTACAGGGAGAGGCGCGAGCTTCCGCGTACCTCGTCTCCCGCAATCAGCCGGCCACCTGCTCACCGCTGGCCTCGATTACCGACTGCATTACCTTTACCTAAGCCTTTCATCATCGCGGGGCTCGAAATGGGACGCGACAGCGACCGCTTGGTCGAGTAATCGCGGTGGTCCTTACGTTCGGGCTCGTTTGGCGAATCTGTTCATCTCGCCTGTCTCATTGCCTTAGACGCATGGGTTACGTGCGCAAGTGCCTGATGCATCAACATTTCGTTTCACTGCGATGAGGAGCTAAGCTAAGTAACGTCGGCTCATCTTGCCAACCTTTAATGTTCGTCATGGGCGGACGGAAAAGATGAGGGGATAAGATTTAGAATGAAAAGAGTCGAATATGTAAAAAATATTAACCACATATTTATAATGAAGTGAAGCTGTTGCAATGGTCAAGAGTTCTTCTGAAGCACAATTTTAAATTACAGATGCATTGACGCAAGCGATGAATATGGTCCTAGAATAGGAATAAATATTACATAGAGAGGAAGAAGAAAGTCAGAGACAGAGAAAGAATGACAGAGAAATTACGGAGCTCAAGAAAACACGCATTCGGTTTGCTACCCTGCTCCAAGGCAAGGGAAAAAAAGAAAGAGAAAGCAAGAACAGAGAGGGGGGAGAGAAGCTCTAGCATGGGAACACACGGAGCTGCCCATCACACCTGCATTCGAACACTGATGCGCATTTTTAAGGGCAAAGTCATTACACAATCGCGAAACGGTAGCAATGATAAAAGACCGGGTAATCTCTCAGGGCAATATTTCGCATTAAAAAAAACGTGCGCGAGCAACGTTTCCGGAAGTGTTTAACCTCGCATGAATTAAGAAAATCTCAGGCTTCGGCACACACACACGGCCTCCCAGAATCAGGTAGCTCCGGTCATACAGAACTCGCCCATGAAGCACAATTCCTTAAGTCAACGTTCATTATTGCAATGTGCCACCACATCTCCGAAGCGTGTCTTGCTCCTGGATGCACTTCATCGCAGGCACTACGTCGCGCCTTCACTTCGCAGTCATACGTTCTTGTAGTTGGAGCCTTTCCACGTGGCGCTGTAATTACGCGGCGCTATAATTGCGCCATGGAAGCATAAGATAGCCGCCTTCTGCGTGTGCATGCAGCTCCCCTCTGTTTGCGAGGCACTCTGAGAATGGCAGGCGAAAAAAAAAATGCGGGAACCAAAGCGTCGGGCCGGAAGGGAAGCAAGACGTGTACTTTCGGTGATTGTTCGTCCTCCGAAGTAGTCAGCGTGCAGGAGGAGACAACAGTTAAGGAGATGTGCTCACTGCTCTCCTGGAAGCAGTGCCACGCGCAACGTCAACAACGCTCTGATGCACAGGGGAACAAGCTAGCTTAGATTATGTTGCTCAAGAATTCTGGCATTGTGAGAGTACGTTAGAAAACAAACGAAGCCGGCAAAGTCGTTTCGATTGGTCGGAAGGTCTTGATAGCTGGTTCGAATGAGGGGAGCAGTGAGTGACAGAGTGAGTGAGAAAGCTCGGCAGGGAGGGACGAGCTTGCATGTTTGTTGCTTATTGGTTGCGAAGTGCCTGCAGCCTATTTGGTGGGAAGTTGGTTATCTGCAAAACCTTAGCCAAGAAGGAAAGGCAAGAAAATACAAGAAACAGAGAGAGAAAAGGGAACGTTGCAGAAAGCTGAGAGTACACGCGCTCCTGGCTACTGACGGTTTCCTAACAACCGCTTTGTTGTTGTTGTCATCGTCGTCGTCGTCGTCGTCGTCGTCGTCGTCGTTGTTGTTGTTGTTGTTGTTGTTGTCATCGTCGTCGTCGTCGTCGTTGTTGTTGTTGTTGTTGTCATCGTCGTCATCGTCGTTGTTGTTGTCATCGTCGTCGTCGTCGTTGTTGTTGTCGTCGTCGTCGTCGTCGTTGTTGTTGTCATCGTCGTCGTCGTCGTTGCTGTTACTGTTGTTGTTGTTGTTGTTGTTGTTGTTGTTGTTGTTGTTGTTGTTGTTGTTGTTGTTGTTGTTGTTGCTGTTGTTGTTGTTGTTGTTGTTGTACGCGCTATATTGGCCTCGAGCTCCACCACTGGAAAAGCTGGCGCCACCGTCGGCGTGACGTGCTAGGAGGGATCACGTGGACATAGCGGCCGCGTCGGCTGCTTCGGGCGCGCCGAAGCGAGCTGAAAACGAGTTTAAATTCCCTCTTACGCTGCGGTTTTCATTTAGTGGCGAAATTTTCCCGCTTCGAGTGTCTCCTTTACAACGCTTGAAAGCACTACAACAGGTAGTGGCTGCCTTTGAAGGCGTCCGACATGGTAGGCTACTGCTCGGTGCCGCAGGGCCGGACGCACGTAACGGAGGCCGGTGTCAGCCTTATTCACACGTAGCCGCAGGACAAGAAGCTGTGTGAAGCTTGGCTCGCGAAACATAAAACCGGCAAACAGTCATCGGCTACAACTCGGGTATGCAAGCACAGACGCGGGGAAGATTGCTGCTACGGCGGCCGGTCTGCGATGTTCTGAAAACGCGCACTGAGGCGCACGCCCGAGTCAGCTGCCTGACTAATGTCATGACGGTTTGGTCTATCAACTTGTCGATACTATAGATACTGGCTAGTTCAGTGGAGTGGAAAGGCAGCGGTAAGAAGCACATTTGAAGAAAGCATGGCATATGGTCATGTTTGTGTTATGAATTAATGCACTGGATTACAAAAAAGGAGCAGCGGGAAATCGCACGCTGTGCACGCCGATAAACATACAGTGCGACGCAACTCGAGAAATAGTATCGAATGGTCAAAGAATTTTGAAGAAAAAAAAAGATTGAATCGTCGCGACGGCACATCACAGTCCCCGTAGGCGTCGAAGTCTCTACAATGAAATTATTTTTGAACAGCTCTGATAGCGCCCACGCAACAATGGTTGCTTGTATACTGTCAAATGCTCATATTCTGCGGCCTAAAGCTCATGGCACGGTGCGAAAACGAGCGCGCGGAGAAAGCGAAACAGTGCGCGGACAAGCATGCAGACGCGCAGTCGGTCGCTGCGACTCTGCGCGATCGCTGCATTGAGGCTTCATTCTATTACGCTCCATTTAGTTATACAAACACTATAAGAACATATTTCACATAGTTTGCTCTCAGTGTTCACCTACCTTTCACGCAAGAAGCCGGTTCGGCAGACTCCATCGCGGCGACCGTGCGCAGTGGCGTTCACTGTACGTATTCGGTAAAGAGATAGCGACTGTAAACGATTGTGTGCTTTCAGTTTGCCCAAGATTATTATTTAGACAGTAAGAAACTTCTATCGTTTCGAAAGTGCTTACAGAAATGTCCGGGAAAGCTCGCGCGTGGTGTTTTCAGTGAGCGCTGACAGCAAAAGCTATGAGGAGCGCGCCACGTGATCCCTCATACTACGCCAGCCAGGCGCTTCCGATAGAGGGCGACTCCGTAACTCCTCGCCGCCAATATAACCTCGCCACAAAAAAGATGCGAGTAGAATCTCACACTGGTGCAAGCATGATCAGTTCGTGCGTCAACGCCGGCTTTGACTACCCTCATTTCCGGCTGCAGCCGTAGACAAGTGAAAAGACAAAGAAAAAGGGCTGTCAGGTCAACCATAATTAATGGCTTCGAAGCACCCTCGACTAATATCGGGGATGTAATTACGTCCTGCGCTGTGATTACGCAGTGGCAGTTTCGGAAACACTGCACGCCGATCCATTTTGGTTCGAGCGTTCATTTTGCGGGGAAGACTCCGAACCCGACCAACAAAGAGAACCTTTCGGACCGCGCAATCACAGCCGCGTCCAAGAGAGCGCGCCCTCGATCGCGCATTCCGGAACCGACGCGGGCACAGGCGGAGAGGCGACGAGAAAATTAATCGCCGTCTCTCGCAGCGCTTCCACAAAGGTCGGGATCGCAGTCGCGCGAAGCCGCGCGAGTGACATTTTCCGAGCAGCTATAGCTGTGACGTGTTTTGTTAGCGCCGGTATTAATTTGGTCCGACGGCGAGACATCCCTGCTCTACCCGGTGACGCGCGGAATTCCATTGTGCGCTTGAAGCATCCGGACGCGAGCGCTTGTGGGAACGCGACGCGTCTGGGTTGACGCGACGCACTCTCCGTGAACGCTATACTTTGCGGCCTTGTCGACCGCTAAGCCTACGCACTTTTATCTGTCGCTCTTCGCACCGAGTGTTTGGTCGGCGTTCCCTTTATTACCATATTAACATTCGCTGTCTGCGTGTTGCCGCGACATCGCCTTATTGCTCCGCTTTATTTTTTCCTCGTTGTTGGTGTTGTACCAGATAGTATTTTTTTTTTACTGTCAGTGCAGTAATTACCGCGGTAGCTTGGTAACTATGGCATTGCGCCACCGAGCTAGATGTCACGGTTTCGATTTCGGCCGCGTCTCGACGGGAGCGAAATGAAGAAACACTGGTGCTTTCTTTTTGGAGCAGTAATAATTTATACACGGGTATAAAGAACACATAGGAATGCAGTGAAAACTTAAAAAGTAAACAGAGTTCACTTCGTTTGTGAAAACGTTTCCGGTGAACTTCTTCTACCGATAGCTTCCGACGTCAACGCAACAGCACCTCAAAGAAGACTCGCTCGAATACTCATAATCCACATAATGGGGACCGCCGTTGTTGCTATCCCTACCACCAACATTAGTATAGTATAGTATTGTATAGTATAGTATAGTATAGTATAGTATAGTATAGAATAGTATAGTATAGTATAGTATAGTATAGTATAGTATAGTATAGTATAGTATTAGTTTATCCCTACTACGCATATTAGTATAGCAAAACCACGGCATCGTCACTATGCGCGTCACAGCATCGCCTTCATCGTGGCACCTCCGTCAAGGCATCGTAATGGACATCATCGTCATCACTGCCATCATAGCGGAGCGTCGTCATGAAACGTCACGAAACGAGAAAAAAGAAATGCGTGCCACCTGAACGTAGAGCACACATTGATCCGCCATATTAAGTGTCCCTGCTCTGCGAGTTGTCGATTACATCGGTCACGCTATAGTCAATCTGCTGGTGCCTTGGTTAAGTCGGATGGTCGACAGAAGACGACAGCTGAAAGGCGTTAGACCCGATATCGACCCTCTCACCTAGGCAAGTTTTTCTTCAACAGCGAGCGTCCTTTCTCGCGTACTCGCGCGGACTCTCTTTGTAGCTACGCGCTACCAGTCGTTAGACGACTTCTTTTTTCTTTACTTCCTCCAACTGGTAGATTTCCGAGGAATTGATTTGCATTAATCAGCGATGCGCCGACACACACGCAATGCGCGAGTGTCAGACTGAAGTTTTACGAGCGCCAGCTCGGTGGCGCCATCTATGGTCCTGGCTTGCATCGCATAAGAGGACAGATAGCGAAGTCCTGCCTAAGCGTACCAGGGTGCGCAAAGAAATGCCCTCGTATTAAAAAAAAGATTAGGCATTGTAAGCAACGAAAACCGAAACTTGCGGTCACGATTAGCACACCCACACCCTGGTAACACACACTGCTACGCCCTAGCTGCTGCTTTCGAAGTGCAGGACCTAATGCGCGTACATGCTAAAACAAAGATTCGAATGAAGCAGGAATGTTTTCTGTTTTTTTTTCGCACGTACGACGATCGTTACTGCACAAGCTCGGCGCACAGAGCCGTAAGCGTCTAAAATTGGTTCATGCAGTTTACAGGTAAAAACACATACCAGAGCGCACACAAATTGCAATCTTAACAACTGGCCCACTACTGTCTAATCTCGGCCCACTACTGTCTGATGCTATAACTGCGACGCAGAGGCGGCAAGAGGCTTTGTAGTTTCTCTACAGACCACTGAACTGGACGGACGGCTTTAGTAGGCTGCGGAATATACTCACTGACTCACACCTTCTCTCCTACTCGCAATTCATCGCTACACTTTCACTCCCCTTTCTCCCTCTTTTCCAGAGCAAGTGAAACAAACTTGAGCCCGCCAGCTCAGGCCAACTTCTTTGCCTTTCCGGAAACTAAGATTTCAGACTCTCTAATTAAAAAAAAAAGACAGAGTCGCGAAATAACAGCACGAAATGACAATTCAAGCAAGTATAGATAGGATTTAAGTAAAGCTAAATTTTCCAAAGGCACTTTCGTCTTTCATCTCATTAAACTATCTTCACTCTACACCAGAGCGGTTCGAACAGATTCGTAAGAACAGGCACCAACAGTGGACCGGATCATTAGTGAAGGCGGCTGGCTAAATACAAAGGCTTGTTATGAACTAAAAGCTCGAGTATTAAGGCCGAGATTCTTCACGCTACCCTGACTTGTAAAACGCGGAAATATTCGCCAGCAAAGACACGGACAGCCTAGATCGAAAAGCCAAGCGGCAAAAATCCATTTACTGTATTTTCGGAGGGTCCACTGCAAATCTCGTTGTGCCCGGGCGCAGCTTGCAATAGAAAGCCACAAAGGTCAAAGGTCATCGAGTAATAGTCTTCCGCTTCGAGGTGCCGACCGGTGTAAAGAGAGAAAGCAAGGGGCACTGCAAATCTAATTCGCCTTTTCAGAAAGCCTACTTACATTGCACCGCGCTTCTGATTCACTCAGAAAGACGTCAAGCGGGAAATGATGAAGTCTTCCCTGGCGTAAAGGAAAAAAGAACGGAACCACTCGATCATGGCACCGGCTGGGGAGGTTATTGGGATGCGCGCTGTTGGTGTAGCAATTCTATCACGGCGAGATGTTGCAACGGCACGAACGCTTCGCATGGTGGAGTGAGCGAGATTTTGAATTCGTGCTTCCCTTGAAAAGTGCGGGGTGGAAAAACGCGCTCCCTTCCCGCATTGTGGAGAAAGAAATGGGATTCGAAGAGACGAAGCTCGTGAAATCTTAGACCATCCTCGACGAACCACACCGGTGCGATTCGGTGCGATTTGCCGAGGGCGCTATTATCAATTTGCGAGTCACAACGTAACAGATTGCTGTAGCCCCTATAGTGACTTTGACGAAGAAACGCTGTGTCTATCACCGGCTTTCAGCTGAAACAGAGCGAAGGCTACAAAAGAATTGACTGTCTGGGCCCCTGAAGCTTATATGCTGAACGGCCAATGCTTTTAGTGCCAGATGCCGCCTCTACTTTCATCGGCAATTAAGGATTTTGCCTAATTGACCCTCTATCCATCTGTTTTTTCTCAGTGCATGCGTTGTAGCGTAGCCGTAAAGTATAGCAGTTAGGGTGCACCTCAGAAGGCATCACTGCCTGAAATGCAATATCGCACCTTGTAGTGCTGATGCACCAACAGTGACCTACGTCACTCACATGCGTCAACAGTGGTACGTCACTCATATGCGTAGCTTGTGCACGAGCAGTGCACATCACCTGCGAGGCGGAAAAGCACGTTCAGGATTGGGTTAGCCCAGTGTTCTGGCTTGCACGGCGGCCGAATTTAGATGGGGACGAAATGTAAAAACGCTCGTGTACTTACATTAAAGCGCGAGTTAAGCAAAGTGGAGCAGGCAAAAACCATTCGAGGACCTCCACTGCGGTATGCTCCATAGACATATTATATTTATGGAACTTAAGATAACTGAATTCAATTATTTTTAACACGAATTCCTTAGTTCGTCTTTGTCGATCACATTCTTTTAAACCATGCTTGAAACTCCAGGAAAGCTTCAGCAATCTGTTAAAAACATAACTGGCATCGTGATTACGCATAGCTGATGTTAGCAGCCCAACAGCAAAGTCAGGGCTTCATTATTGTAGAGTGGCCTCCAAGACCACAACGGGCACCGGTGCGATCTCGGAGACCACGCACGCGGCTTCTCAGCGTTTTCTCTCGCGCTCATTCCATTATGTTCGCAGCGCTTCATGGGACTAGTGAGTGCGAGTGTAAATGCTTAGATTGCACGTAAGCGGAAAACTGCCGAACGCCAGTCACGGACCAAATTGCACAAAACTCATGTCTTACGACCTGCTACGTTCCAACTCCCTATGACTACAGCTCAAAGTTATTTTGAGTGTCCTGGCATTGCATCGGTATAAAGCACCACGCCCTAACGTCTCCTATAATGTACGCAGGCCAAGCTGGCGTAGAAAGAAATATTGCAACCGTGAAAACCATGGTTCCACGTGTAACTCCTTAACTGCCATTGCAACTGCATCATCACTTGGCCATTTGCGTGGAGAATGCGACCCAACATGATTAGACTTCTGCTTTCGAATAAAGTATAGTTGTATATTCGCCTGACGTTACGGCAGCCTAATGTATTTCTCCCATGCACATTGAATGAGGACTCAAAAATGGCATGCAAGATAGGTATCGTACCTTCTCAGCTTCAACATTTGGAGGAAAAGAAGGAACTTATTTCGTGGTGTGCTGCAGCACTGGTCACAGTGGCCGAAACGACTGCTACTTTCACTCATACTTGGATTTGTCCGAAATCCATGGCGAATCACGAAAAAAATAGGGACTGCGCTTCCGGCCTAACGCTGTTGCAAGTGCAAAACTGTCGCGTCAAACATAGAGCACTACAGTCGCCCGCCGTCTCGTTCTTATCTCGCTATCACGGTGGAAGTGCTCGCCCGGCCTTAAAATATACGTTACGTCATGGCAAGAGCAGACAGCTCGGGGACCGTCGCAGGAGTAGACGCTGCATCATTGCGAAGCCGTGCTGCAGTAACCATGATAGCGCAGCACACACAAAAAAAAGTGCAAATGGAACGTTTCGAATGTTAGTTTTGGATATCATTTGCGTTACAAATGAATTTATCAAACTTCGAGCTTTCTTTTTCAGCAGGTAAACATTTTATTGAAGAAAGTCAGGATCGCGTCGACATCGTGTCTGTTGATCGTCATCAAGCTGGTTGGAACAAGGCATAGAGTTTCTGAACAAGGAGGTGAAACTGCTGTAGTGGAAGCCGCCTATGCCGGCCTATGGGCTCGGGTGAAGCCGGCGGCGGCCATCTTGCGGGGGGCAAGAAGCGGCCTGCCAAGAGCTCCGCAGGCACTGTTCACCATCCTTTCCAGCAGTTTTATGCGAAGCATACTAGCCGCACAACCACGCTCTTCCTTGCTGCGCCGCGCGCGGCCGCGTAGCTACCATATGACGTCATAACAGCTGCAAAAGCGGAGGCTCAACTCGTGCGCTCGCTTGCAGCCGCGTAGCTACATAGCCGGGTCTCAGCTCGTGCGCTCGCCTGCATGAGTTGTTTCTTCGTCTAGCCGAACCAAATATAGCCAAGCAACAGCAGTTCACCAGGCTAAACAGTGGTTCAACAACGAAACTAAAGGCTAGTATGCTTCGCATCCTGGGCTTAACCTTAGCTAAGCCACAGCCATCTTTTTTTTTTTTTTGCTTAACGGATTGTCAAGTTCTAATGCAACACTGTGGGGGATGAGGCCAGCCATGTTGGAGGTCTCCGGATCGCAGATATCCGAGTACCCAAGAGAGCACCCAACCTACGGCAGAGTAGAGTTTGCATGCATTCTCTTTTCCTGTTCCTGTTCTTTGATTACGCTGTCGGAACAGAAAGTTGGAGGACGCTCGATAGCATTCAAGGATCTCTGACTGCTTTTCACGCTCTCCGGCAACAGCAACTTAAGTAACTCTAAGTATTTTACCGAGAAACGCTGGCGGCGAACGCTATATGCACGAAAGTGAGCTTTCTGGTAGAATCACGGCCTCTTGCAAGGGCCGATCACGGAGGTAGCGCACAGCCGCGCAAAAAGAAATGACATCATTTTCAGGTTTCTGTTATTGTTTAGCACTTTTATTATTTAACTCTGAGAAGATTTAACATAGAAGGCATTCAATGTCGTTGTTTTGTTTCATGACATTTGTTTGCGTGGCATGTCATCCTCAAAATTCCGAGAAATAACTTTGCCAAGAATGTAAGACAAGTTATAAGCAAGTTTAGTGATAGAATAGTCTGGCAATATAACCCGCATATACCGCATGTCGTATAGCAAGGAGTGGCATATACACATATATATGCGGCAATTTTCGCTCACGGACAACTCCGCCGACGCCGACACCGCATTTTGTGTGACACGGGGCACTAACGCTATCGCCTTAATCTATAGCACTTTGCTGCAATGTTAGAGGTGGTCGTGGAACATCAGAAGCATTGTAATCGCGCAAAAAAATTTTGGACACTAACAGTTGAGTTTAATCAAGTGATATATGCATCGCTTCTTTTCCTGACACGAATACATAAGGAAATAATGGCACCACCGTATGGGGCATGCTACATCTTTTCACGTGAGTAGCATGGAAATGTACCACGTGGCACAACACCAGGAAGGTAAAAACAACACATTATCAATTGCTTTCTTTCTTTTTTCGTTTTTTTAATTCATTGATACGATCAGTTCGTGGATGAAAATATTGGCGTAGCATCTGGAAAACAATGTACGGAAACCAGGGGCTCGATCAATGGCAACGATGTAGCAACCATGACCAGCGACTAACAACTGCGAAGCCAACAGACAAGAGCAACGCGTGCGATGTGCGCTGTCTATGAAACATAGCTGGCATAACATGCTGCCGTTTCTCAAGCAGGATTTTAGTACGGGCTAGGCTAGTAGAGGCTAGTAGGCGGCGCGCGCAATTTCGAAAATGAGCCTTAGTCTTTCATTATCATCCAAACTTCGTACCTCTCTGCGTGATCAGTTAATGAGCGCGACGTTTATGTTTATTTCCCTTCACTCTAAGCTGTTTTGCTGTAATTAATGCTTATTGCTACATAGTAGCCTGTCTTGTTTTAAATCACAATTTTTTTAATATATATATACAGAAAAACAAGGTCAGTGTTTCACATTGACAGCTCCGGTTCTAAATAAGGCAGTTACCTCATCCAACCTACAGACGCGAGTACTGCCTTTTTGAAGTGCGCCGCACCACTTGCTAAATCAATATAACTTTTTTTTTTACCTGTGGTCTATAGTTTCGAGTTCTTGGGGCAATTGGAGCAAGGAGTTTCGACGAACACACTGGCGCCGTTAGTTTTGAAAAAATGGTCGTTAAGCAAATGAGACCTCACTGCTTGAGTCACTTGCTATGGAAAAACAATGTGTTTTTTTTATTTCTTTTGTGTCTTTTCCAGTTTTTTGCGCTAAAGCCCATAAACATTAAAATATATTTTGAGTCTGATTGTTGGCTTGGTTCTTTGTTCTTGTTTGTGTGTTTGTTTGCATGTTTGCATGTTTGTTTGCATGTTTGCATGTTTGTTTGCATGTTTGCATGTTTGTTTGCATGTTTGCATGTTTGTTTGCATGTTTGCATGTTTGTTCGCTTGCTTGTTTGCTCGCTTGTTTGTTTGCTCGTTTGTTTGTTTGCTCGTTTGTTTGTTTGCTCGTTTGTTTGCTCGTTCGTTCGCTCGCTCGTTCGTTCGTTCGTTCGTTCGTTCGTTCGTTCGTTCGTTCGTTCGTTCGTTCGTTCGTTCGTTCGTTCGTTCGTTCGTTCGTTCGTTCGTTCGTTCGTTCGTTCGTTTGTTTGTTTGTTTGTTTGTTTGTTTGTTATCTGACACGCATCATACCTTTCATTCGAAACCAAGCGAGCGCGTGTTCTCGATGCACCAAATACAGGATTTCATATGTAGCTTCAGACATACAGCTCTATTATCGCATCGTAATTGCTCTCTGACGGTGGAAAAAAAAGGCAGCCGTTCAGACGGAATTTAAGCTCTGCTAGCATGGGGACGAGGCTAACGAACATCGCTATTCTTGGCGTCACCATATTTTGCTACGAAAGACCTTCGTTCAACTATAGCAGTGCGCTCGGACACTCTCTCAAAAATATTGACGATCTTGCTCTGCCGTGAGCTGCTTGCAGTGGCGCAAAGCTTTGCCAACGGCAAACAAGAACCAGACGGGGAAATCAGAAAATCTAACTTACACACAAGGACATATAGAAAATATCTTTAAACCATCCAGCTTTTTCATAACGACCTACCCGATCGATCATATTCTAGAAGCCGCTACGCAAACTAAAGCCAGCGGCTAGTTGTCGTACTGTATTTTTCTTTTTTTCTTTTTTTTCTTCTTGTAATCTGCAGAAAACGCACAAAATAACCTAGTACCCGATCGTGAGTTTAGGCCTCGACTGTTTCAGTTCATATGAAGCCCGCCGGATTCTTTCTTGCTGATCTTCGAGTGGGCGAAGGCGAAACACAACGATAAACCAAAAAGAACTGGCACTGCGCTTACATTATAATCCGTGCCTAGAGGGGAAAAAAACCTCGGTAGCTTGGTTCCTAGTCACGGGCTTAGACCTAATCTATTTCGGCTCACGTATAAAAAAAAGATAAAACAAAATCTGCACATTAAAGTGCTATTCTATAAAACTCGATACTTCGTAGTTTAACAAGAAAATTAACATTCAATTTTGCTAGACACATAAAAAAACGACACCAAAAACATCCGTTATCTTCGGTACAGTGATTCGCACCGCATAATAACATGTACGTAAGCGGATTAGGTTACTCGGACGCCTGTTGTATAGCTCGAAAGTGCTAAGCTCCGTGAATTCTCTAACAAGGACGTCGTTAATTGAGGCTGCCCGATTTGGTTCGCTTTGTTATCGAGCGAAACACCAGTTCACACTTAACCTACGCGAACCCAAGCTCAGTGGTGCCTCCCAGACAGCCCCTTCAGCGGAGCTAAAACATAGCGGGTACGGCTTGTAGGAAGCTTATGAACACACCACATGGATTTTTTTTCATCCTTCATATCTCAGGTTTCTAAGGGAGCTCTGCAAAGCCGGTCGCCAAGCTCGAATGAGACATATATATGTGCAGCCCAAATATTTTTTTTTGTTTCGCAAGATTCTCGCAGAATTTCGACACTGTCTTCAGAAATTCAGCGCGATGTCCGTCAAAGATCCGAAATATTTGTACTGCATGCTAACCACTTCCATATGCGGCCGGCTTTGTTCTTTACACTTGAACGTAAAATGTAAAGGCAAGAACCCTGAAAATAAAATGATGGCTAGCCGCCCCGAGTGACAAAGAAGAGATCTTAGATGGCACCTCGTGACCAGCGAAAGAAGCGTAAGGCAAGAACCAGGTCGCAACAACACTTCACACATGATGATGAGAAAGAGAGAGAGAGAGAAGAACGAGAAGACAGGAAAGGCAGGGAGGTTTAACCAGACACACGTCCGGTTTGTTACCCTGCACTGAGGGAAGGGGGTATGGGGATGAAGAGGTTTCTGGGGTGGCAATACGGTGTGGCTCTAGGTTATTACTTCAGTGCCAATCTCAATGACCTCGACACTCACCATGAGATCGCTTCTGGCGCATTTTTTTTTCTTGGTATTCAGTTATTTAGACTGTCAGCGCTTCTAACCTGGGTTCTTACAGAGAGAGTATAGAAGTCAAAAGAGACGTGCATCCTGGGTGCGCACAGAAATCAAGTCGCTGCACAACTTTGCAAACGCGGGCCTGAAGAGTGCTCGAATCCATATTTGAATACCGCCCATTAAAAAAAAACAGTACGGAGGAACACGTGACTGCGACAAAAGTAAAGCTGTATAACGCAGGTGCGATTAACACGAGCTCTTCGTTTACCTGGAGGCCTCACGTGAACTATTTTTTTTTACTCGAAATTTAGCTATCTTTGCCGCGCCTGATAAGCGTGCGCGATCGTGACGTGTTCCTTTAGTACGACGTTTTGTTCCTTTGATATTGATTGCTTTTCTTGTTCAACCAACCAGACTGTTCTAAATGCTAGAAACGACGCAAACGTTGCTGTCGTATTCGCCGACGTCCTATACTTATAGGCTTGTATCCCGACGCCTTTGAGAGTGCGAAGACTCAACGTATCAGAATGAAACTTGGCAAATTGGCGAATAGGCGTTGGGAAGAAGCTCTCGCTCAAGGCCAACTGCGACCTTCTTTTTTCCTCCTATTCAAACGCGACGCGAGCATTCTTTCATTAAGCTACCGAAGTAAACAATATATCAAACAAAATTTGTTGAACTTAAAATAGAAAGGCTAACATTTCGGAAATCGCTGAAGCATTCTTCTCTTCATTGGGCCGCCAACACAGCTGCTAAAATTTGCAGTAACCGGAAACATTTTTTTTTTTTTGATAAATCATGCAACATTTTAAAGAGTTAAATGACGCGGTTCAACGTACCGAAACTGGCGCAGTGGGTCACGAAGTAAGCCGCAGTTGAGGGCTCGAGATTTATTTCGAGCACCAGGGGATCCTGCAACGAAATGCGGAGATCGCAGTCGAGAGTCGTACCCGCAACCTCGCGCTCAGCAGCGCAGTGCCATAGCCACAGGACCTCCGGGCGGCGGATAAAACACCAAGTTCACTACTCCGTTAGTGTATACATATAACTGGCACCTTTGAAAAGCACCGCTCTCACCGCACCTTTTTTTTTTTCATCTTAGTGCCACTTACCTAAGAATCAAACACGGCGAATACGCACTAAGGATCAAGGGGTCTCTGCGAGCAAACAGTGAAGACATCGCAACCCATGCACTTTGGGCAAGAATGTTTTTTTTTTCTTTCAGGCGCCATCATTTCTTTCGCCTTCCGCGGATACGGACCGACGGGAAACTGTTTGCCTATAGCATTCTTCCTTCGTTTGTTTGCTCTTGGTTTTCGGCTCCCAGCTCAGCCTTAGAGTGAGCGGTTTCGTTAACTTTGCGGGAACAGTTCTCCCGAATCGGTGCCACCGAAGTGAACGCTGAAACTTCTGCGATGCGTATAATAAACTTCGGTGCAACCAAATGCAGCGTGTTTTTCCAACGAGATAAAATGTGGTCTTACAAAGTACCGCTTCTTTTTTTCTTTCGATAAGAGCATACCTTTGTAGAGAGTGAAAAACAAACAAACAAAGGAATATGGCCCAGTAATCACGTGCGCTTTTCATGCTAGAGTTCATAAGAGAAAATTCTAGCCAATCTTCATGCTGGATACATCGTTAGAGAGGGCAGTCGATTAATGGTAAAGGAAACTTCCGAACGATACGCTTTGTGAATGCGGCCCATGGTTATTGATCTGCGAGTTCCGTTCTACGTGCAGCACGTGCTTTTTTTGGCGCAAGAAAGTAATTCGTAAAGGTGTTTCGGATGGCCATTTTCTGTAACCTTAAATTATGGTAATGCGGCATAATTATTTGTATACTACAGGGTATACGCTGAGGTTGTTAATGTCTTTTTTTGAATACCATTGTACACTGATGTAATTAATTAGCCATGCTCCAACTTTCATCTTGAAAAGCGCGCTGCTAAGCTTAACAATGCTTGTGCAGCTATAGCACGAGTGCAATTACTTAGTTCTTTTTTTTTCTCTCTTTTAAAGCGAATGCTAGCAGGCTTTAACATAAGCGAAGCAGTCTGTAACGACAAAATGGCCAGAAGTGTAACCAAACAAAGTTCTCCATTCATATCAACGCAGTTTTACGACTGAAACTTCAAAAACTAATCATAAAGCGCGAATCTTTTCAAAAGGAAATTTTACTCAAAGGTTGCAAAGCAAGTCGCGACGAAGAAACGAACAACGCTTCGAATTTAACTCTCGCACGAAAGTTGCCCCCCGAGGGAGGAAGCGTCGTGTTGAAGGAAATGGCAACGTATACAGCAGCACTCACTGTACCCATGCTGCTTCGCAACACGGACGAGTTCTCAATTTCCTTGTATGTTGAATACGCACACTTTCAGGGCTTCTCTTACGCGAGACGAAGGGGTGCCAGTGACTTCGTATATATGCGGATACCCGCTCCGAGGCGATCCTGAAAGACGCTGCTAGTAGCCTACGCGTTTCGTTTCCGGCGCCCCCTCGAGCGACGCATCGGCTCAAGAATCAATGCAGCACTCTTGCTATCACCATTGTTGCTTGGTTTTACAAATCTTCTTCGCAAAGTAACCTGAACGCGAGTTGTTCGACGCCGTTCAAATATGCCACACGTGGAGGTATTTCACGTTTTATACCTGGCTCGACACCCTGTCGCGCTATCCTTTCGAACTGAACACAAGAAAAAAAAAACAAGTCGCAGCTTCGCCCGAAAGGCGAAGCATCGATCGCCACAGCAAATTAGTGGACAGCTATACGAAGTAAGGACAGTAGTTTAATCGGCCGCATAAAGTTGTTAACACAGGCGTAGTAACTAAATTAACAAGCCTGGTGTCACGCGCGCACAAGCAATCATGAACACGTCTCGCTCGATGACCGCGGAAACTCGCTGTAAGAATGCTGGAGTGAGGAAGTGCGGCAGCGAGCGAATTGACCTTCGTGTTGCCTCTCGCGTCGACGCGAACTAAGTCGGGAAAACACAGTGCACGGCGGATTCCGTCCACGTCACAGATGGCTTTCAAGATACAGCGACCCGGGCGGGCGGGCGCGGAAACACGGGCCACACGGAGTAGAATTCCCCCTCTCCCTTCCATACCCTCCCCTGGAGCCCAGCGCGCGACTGAAGACGGCGCGCTTCCTCCCCGATTTCCTCCGTTGCGTGAGCGAGCTTGAGCCGAGATCGCCGGCTCAACCTCGCAAGCTTTCACTTGCACACACAGCATATGGCGCGCAGCGACGACTTCATCGCCCTTGGACTTTATACAGAACCTCACGGCGACGGCGACGTCCACTGCAGAAATGCGCCTGGAGTGTCCATGTAACTCAAGAAAAAGGCGACATAATACATTTCACCCTGCGTAGAAGTTCGACGTATGCTTTCTGGTTGTCACAAGACGGAGCATAGGAGGGGTTAAACATGCTTATCTATGGCCTTTAGCGAAGATTCACTCGATCAAGTTACGGAGTTTGACTCATGTGGCCGGCAACGTGCTGCGCGCAACTTCGCAAGCAGATTTCCGTGGGTCGCCAACAACTTCATAACTGAATATATAGGCAAGAATCTCCAGTACCGCTTCAAATAGCACATGCGTATCGCGAACGATTAAGACGGCGGCAGTCATCTGCATATATAGAAGCTGTGTATGGACGAAGTCCGAACCAAGTCGCGCAAGAAAGAAACTTGACAGTCAATTAAGTATCCTTACGTGATTTGAATGCGAACGCGCTAGGATTTGTATCAATTACCAGCTTAAGTTCAATGTAGACCTTAATCTACCTCAACCTACCTTGCTCTAACTTGTCACACCCTTAATCCACTTTTATCCACCTGAATCAAATTTTGGGAGTGGACCAGGTTGGTTTTTTGGGTGTGAGTCACAACGATCGCCCTACGCCTTGGCTGTTCAGCTTGGGATTTCGCAGTGTGGGCAGCAGCAGGTCTAGTGCCGGGAACGTGACGTCATCACTTGGTCACAGGTTTTCGTCTTAAGTACATTTTCCCAAAAGCACCATAATGCTTTCGCATTCCCACACCTAAGCAGTCCTTTAAGTGTATCTCCGGAATTTTTATCTGTTTAAGGATCAATCAATATCACAGTATGCGTGACACGTGATCAAATGATGAACTTTGTAAATGTAAAGAACAACAACGAAACAGAAATTTCATTATAATATATAAAAACGGCAAATAAACGGACAAACACAAGAGAAGAGAACGGGACAGGGAGCCACTCGCAACTGTCTTTATATTAGATATGTCGCACTCGTCTTTATATTTTATAATGAACAGCTACGAACTAGCCCAAGTAGTGTTTTTAACAAATGTCATCCAGCTAACTAGTTGAAGTAAACATTACTCTAGCGCATCTCGCGTTGCGAGCTTTTTTTGAGTGTGTGTGTGTGCGTGTGCGTGTGTGCGTGTGTGCGTGTGTGCGTGTGTGCGTGTGTGTGTGTGTGTGTGTGTGTGTGTGTGTGTGTTTGTGTGTGTGTGTGTCACACTAAATAGCACAACCAGAGCGAATTTTTCCGCAAATCCCAGTATGTTTTACGCGGTTATGTTCAAGAGGAAGGTAAACCTCAGGTATTGTGCTTAGAAAACGTTTCGTTCAACAAGAGTTGATACGAACACTCAGTCACAATCACGGCACAATTACACCAGGACGACAATATATACAAAGTACGAAGCATTGTATACATGGCACGTTTCGAAAGAAGTCTCCGAATACATATTCACTAACGTATACCTATATAGACACACGGAAACGCACACTTAAACATACACTAATCGTCACATTACACAAAACGATGTTCAATATATACAGCGTACACAACGGTTATGTACAATGATGATGGGACTTTACACAGATTTGTAGCGATACTATGAGATTATCAGCATACGAGAGCACACAGAAATCACGGGCACCTACATGCATGTATGTTCAGTGAGTAATTTTGCTGGGCTGGCTACAAGAACCACGCTGGTCGAAACTTAAAGGAGTACTGACACAAAAATTTGAAGTCGAGATAACTTGTGAGATCGATTTAGTGGGTCACACACACATCGTGTGTAAAATATCAGCGGCGAATATCGCTTAGAACATATTTAAAATCAATTTTAAAGTACGTGCGCGCAGCCAACCGTAAAACAGAGCACCTCGCGACATTGACATCACCCGGGTCTGTAAATAGCCAAGAAAACGCTACGTCATGTGGCTACGTCACGAATTTTCGTTGGCTGCCATGCGGCTTTACACGTGCTCTTTACACGTGCTCGCCGTCGCCGGCCGCAATATCCGAGTCGCTGCTCTCCAGTGGGTCAAATTGAAAGTGATTGGCCACGTCTAATACGGCGGCGACTCCCACATGCAGGAAATCGTCGCCGCTGGACGACGAAAACGAGGACGACGATGATGGCGAGGACATGGCAAACCACGTGCAGGCGTAGCAGACGACTAGCAACACGAAGCTCGCGTGCCGGCGCGCTGCAGGCTGGCTGCGCGGCAGTGCATACGTCATGGCTTTTTGCGAACACGTGACCACTTTGTTTACACTCCCGGTGGACCGTTTCGTTGCTCTCTGAAACCGAAACATGGACTGGTCGCTACAAAAAAGACTGCAGACAATTACCTGTCGCGCTCTGAAGTAAATGAGGTCTCGTGCCGTGATTACTGGGTCATTAACTACTTATTAAAGCAGAAAAAACCACATGGATTTTTTTTGTGTCAGTACTTCTTTAAGCCATACGCGTCCATCAGCCACTGACAAGAAACGGCATGACCACTGTCGTAGGAACTGCTCTTCCCCGAGAAAGAGCAATTCCTCTGACAGAAACGACCGTAGCCCAAAGTAAAGCCTCTCCAGAAGTGGAAACAGAACGCGGCGACGTTGCCCCGCTGCAACTGCCTCGCACCGGTTACGCCAAAGACAAAACGCCCCCACAGCAATTAGTCGCGCGAAGCGGCCACGTGAACGACGACGAGATGTAATAAAGTGGTTAACTCCAAGGCCATGGGAACCAGTATGCACGGCCCTCCAAAATATCCAGGCAACGACGCATTGCAGCAGCACGTGTTTATTGCATTCTTCAAGGGGGCAATTGGGACACAGCGAAGATGAGACAACGCCCCACCACGCTAGCCTGTCACGAGTTGGAAACAATTGCCCCCTTAGACACCACATGAAGTCGTGTAGGTGGCCAGGCAGAAATGACGCCGTCATTGCATCCCACGACACATTATTGGAACGTGTGAGGCGCGCTGGGGGAACTATAGGAAGCGGTAAGGCTGACATAATATCTTCGACACGGTTTTCTAGAACGTCTACATCAGGACATACCTGTTGTATGTGGCGATAAAATGCCACGGCTGTACAGTAAAATGTAGGTGCGTTTAACACTTGTGGTCAGCGCTTTAAGTGCACGCCCGTTAATAAGTAACGAATTTTCGTGCCAAGGAAATAGCAGGCGAGTTCACGCGCAGGACACTGATCACACTGTAAAAGACGGATCACAAATCGCAGGGCAAGCAGCCGGCAGCGGGAAATCAAGGATGGGAACGCGAACCCACCGCGAGAGCGTGGTTGCCTAAGCGCCGCACGACAGACCAGTTCTGTACTGCCCGACCAGAAGAAGGAAGCAAGAAGGGACTGCAAGGGCCTAGTAGCCCGTACCGGTGCCTGTACAACGTGACAAACGTACTACACTCGGCCGCAAAGTACAGAGTGTGCTAAGTACCTTATATGCCATCATAGGTGTAATCAAGGCCTAAGATCTGGTTCATCCCGTAAAGTGTTCCGAATGTGTAATGAAGGCCTGTGTGTTTAGAAAAAGTTTTCTAAGATGACGAGGAAATTTATTCACCCGTAGGCACGCTTACAACTGTGGTATGAACGAAAAGTACAATATAAGGTACAGCACATGTAATACATCATACTTGATGTACACGACACAGATTAGCAAATGAAATAATAAATGGTGTCTGCTTGACACTGGCTTTGCCACACACAATAACAAAACTCATTACAGCGTCCCCGCAAAAGCATTATTGTGAGCCTCGAATTTATGAAAGATACCCGAGGCACACACAAATACAGTCTCAACTCACGCAACAGAATTGAGCATTATTCTGGCTGTAGTTTACTATTTGAAAAAAGTTTATTTACACTATTTACAAGACAGCATAAAAGCAATCATACCATCAACACTATGTACAAGAACAATACAGAACTATACACTGTGAAACAGACACTTTACATGTATGATGATAAGGAACATTGTGTATAATACAAGGAAATGAAATTGAATATCGTAACATGAAGTTGCAATTGAATTGGCATATTTATTGCCACTCCGGACGGAAGACTAGATGCACTTCGAACATAAACAAACGGGCACGACCAGTGGCGGAGAAACTCCTGTTCCCCGAGGAAGAACAGTTTGTCCGAGAGGAAAGCGAACACCTCTCGCCTCAAGCGGCCCATTATGGGCCACAGTGCTCGTCGGCGACAGTTACCTGCCACTGATTCACAGCGGTTACGCCAAAGACTGAACAGGGCTGCCACCAGAAGAAGGCCGGCGAAACGCCCGCGTGGAAACCTTCCGCTCGACACAAATTCCCGGACGCCCTGGCCTCGAAACCCCGCATGGACGGCGCGCCAAAATACACGTGCGACAACGCACTCGATTGTTGCGTGTCTGTTCGCCTCCACCGACGTGCAGTTTGGACATGTGGAGACACGCACCACGTCCCAGCGCTCTACCCTATCTCGGGTTGGGAGCAGTCCCCAGCCGAGTCTCCAAATAAAATCGCGAAGGTGGCCAGGCAGAGTAGCCGTGGCAATGCGCTTCCATTGAAGACGATGCGCTATGCGACGTCGGTCAGGGGGCACCAATGGAAGTAGGACAGCGCCCATTATTTCTACAACCCTGTCAGAGCAGGGGTCGACGTCCGGACACGTGGCTGACAGATGTCTGCGGAAGGCTACGCTTGTCTTGTACACTGTAGGTGCACCCGCCGACTGCGGTCCACGATTCACGGGGCTCGGCGGAAGTAGAACCCGCAGTGAAGTGCCAAGGAAGTACCTTGCAAGGGTCTGCGCGGGGGAACCATCAAAGGCCAGGGTCCGCATCAGAGTGCGCAGTAATAGTATAGAGGCTGTCACTGAAATATTCGGGAAGGATAAACCGCCGCGATCGCGGGGCTGGGCTAACGCCGGTCGCGCCAACAGCTCAGTACCACCCGCCCAGAAAAACAAGTTGGCACTGCTCTGCACACTAAGTTTACAAGATGACAAGGAAATTTATTCACCCGTAGCCATGCTACAACTGTGGTAAAAACGAAAAGTACAATATGAGGTACATCACATGTAATATATCGTACTTGATGTAAACAAAACAGATTAACAAATGAAATAATAAATGGTGTCTGCTTGACACTGGTTTTGCCACACACAACAACAACAACAACAACGAAACTCATTACCGCATCCACGCAAAAGCATTATTGTCGGCCTCGAATTTATGAAAGGTACTCGGGGCACATACAGACACAGTCTGAACTCGGGCAACCGAACTGAGCATTATTCTGGCTGTAGAAAGACTTTGCCTCGGGAGACAGTTATGTACCACGTGAACCAGCGTCGAAGAAACTCGGCTTCACCGAGTTTGCGTTTAGAAAAAAAATGGCTGTGGCTTAGGTAAGGTTAAGCCCAGGATGCGAAGCATACTAGCCTTTATTTTAGTTGTTGAACCACTGTTTAGCCTGGTGAACTGCTGTTGCTTGGCTATATTTGGTTCGGCTAGACGAAGAAACAACTCATGCGTTACTCTGCTTCGCCTTGGACGCCCCGCATTGGACGCGGTGAGCGTCGAGCAACGCAGCGTTCGGCGCGGCAACGAAATGTGCGCCTGAGCAAGCGACGCACGCCTGAGCCTTAGCAACAGCTCGTTTCTAAGGCAACACCGCATTCACTAGAGGCGCTTTTGTACCGCTTTGAAGCATCGTACTCGTGGCTCAGTGGTAGCGTCTCCGTCTCACACTCCGGAGACCCTGGTTCGATTCCCACCCAGCCCATCTTGCAAGAGTTGAGCCAAAGCCACTTCTCCTCTGTCGTGACGTCACGGTGTCACGTGGTATTCAAGGCGACACCGCCGCGCCTGAGGAGCTGGGTTGAGCTCTCGTAATATGCTTCGCATAAAAGTTTATTTCGACAAGAGACGATACGAACACTGAGTCATAATCACGGCACAATTCCACGCGGACGATAACATGTAAGACACGAAACACAGCGCGTTGTCAACGCGAGTAGTGCCATATCCCTGACGAGCATTTTCAACGGAGCCGTTCTACAAGTCTAGCACCACCTCTATGCCTTACCACACAACAACCGTTGTTGCTCTGACTATCTTTGAGGCTCTTTCATGGTCACATCTACCACATCTCCCAGGAATGCAAAGCTTTTGTAGAGAAAAGAATATGTGTCATTCTCGGAGTAAGTCTTTTATCTGAACGATTGATACATAAGTGCGACACCAAGCTTTTGCGCCCGTCAGTGCAGAGATGACGTGCAATACACTCTCGCGACTGCCAGCGCCGTAGGAAGCGCAGCTCCCGCGTGCGACGCTTTCTCATTCGCCCATACGTGGAAGAGAGAAGCAGGGGAAAAAATGTCACAGGCAGCACCGTCACAGAGTAAGCTGGAGGAGCTGCATTTTCGGCACCACGCACTACGGGGTCTTCGCGTCGTCTTCCCGAGAACGACTTGAACTGCCTGCCCTGTGTCGACGGCCAGCTGCGGCTTGTCCTGCTTTATGCACAGCGGTCTGCTGAGCCCTATGTTGTCTGGTTGCAGCGACATGCGTAGCTCTGCGATTCGCTTCCTCATCAGCGGTTCGTACCTAGCGGGGAGGCACCATAACATGTGGTGAAAAGCAAAGGCAGATATCCAGACTGCATGGCGCACATGTGACATCCCTTGACCCGTGGCACGATCCGATACTGTTCATGCCCATGATGACGATGATGATGTTGGTGGTTGGTTTATTGGCATCCCCTTCGAAACGGGGAGGTGACAAATGGTCGCCTAGCGTGCTTGAGTTAACCAGGTCCAGCTACACACAGCACGCTACTGCTGTATGCAACTGCTACATGTCGGGGCACCTGGCGTAAGATAGCGCAACTGTAATGCAAAGTTTGCACGCATCGACGCTACGCAGCGCGCATGTCACACCGCGTGACAAACGGCATGATACGATGCTAATGATGATGATCATGATTTCATGGCGTTCCCCTTTGAAACAGGACTGTGACAAATAGCCACCTGGCCTGTTTGATTTAATCAGGTCTGCAGCACGTTTTATTTTTCATTCTAGCATCCTTCTATACATATTCTTAATCATCTTTTTTTTTCTCAAACCTTCTCTATCTACCTTGTGCAACTATCTATGCAACTGCTACATGGCATGTCATCTGGTATAGTAATCTGCAACTGCAATACAAAGCGTGCACGTAAGGACGCTACGCGGCGTGCATTTAACATGACGTGACAAGTAGCACGCTACGATGCTAATGAAGAAGCAGAAGATTGTGATGATCACGATGATGATGATGATGATGATGATGTTTTATTACAGTCTTCTTTGAACCAAAGTGGTGGCACTTAGCCTGCTTGATTTAATCAGGTATGCCATGCAAGCTTTCATTACAGCAATATTTATACATCTACATAATTGCCTTTTCCTTTCTCAAGACTTCTTTATCTACCCTCTACCGCTACCTAAGCAACTGCTACGTGGCGTGCGACCTGGTGCAATAATACGCAACTGCAATGCAAAGGGCGCACGCATACACGCTACGCCTCGCGCATCTCACATCACAGGACGAGTGGCACGATGCGATGCTAACGCTGTAGTTGATGATTTATTGGCGTTTCTGTTGAAACGCGGGGGTGACATAGTCACCTAGCCAACTTAGTTTATTCAGCTACACATATCTCTTTTTTTTTTCTAGCATTTCGGTATAGATCTCGTTGAACTTGTTTTTCTTCCTCAAATATTCTCTTATTACCTTGTACCCCTACCTGTGCATCTGCTACATGGCGCGCCACCTGGTGTAATAATATGCAACTTATATGCAAAGTGAGCACAAATCTATGCTACGCGGCACGAATGTCCTGTCGTGTGCCTCCTCGCACGCTAGGACGTGTTTATAGGACGCGTTGTTGTTTTTTTGTTCTTTGTACAATGTCCAGTGTTCCACTGGAGTGTTCCACAATGTACAGTGTTCTTTGTACAATGTCCCAGAAGAACACGGCATCCCTGCAATCTACAAAACACTGATCAATCGTTTCAGCGTGTGGGCACAAGCGGCAGCTGTCGACCACCGCACGAAACAGCCCCTCTCTTCTAACGAGGTTTTGACAGGAAGGGTTGCCAAATGTAATTTAAAGAAAGAAAGTTTTGATCCATGGAAGAATGATTATTCGACGGACACGCGTAAGTACATCTAGGTAATAACGTTCCAAATAAGGCGCACGGTAATGGAGAATAGAAAGCGACGCGTCTATGAGTGCAGCAGAATTTTCTTTGCGCGAGGCAGTGGATGTATAATCCATACTAAAGCGAGCCTTAAGAAAGTGAACGCCTTCAAAAACCTCCTTCAAGAAGCCCCAAGGATCAGATGGTGCATCTCTGCCAGATGACGACATAACTATTTCTGGAAGATAACTGATTAATCGAAGTTGTAAGATCTCTCTTAGAAATGGACTAATTACATCGCGAAAGAAGCATAACCGGGAGGCAAGTTCTCTAACAAAAAAGTGAACTAGACTAGTTCCCCCACTCTCAAGAGGAAAAAAAACGTTATTGCGCCGCATGGCTTCAACACGTGAGTTCCATATATAGGTAGCAAACACACGATGAAAACCTTGTGACCCTTTTTTTTTTCCCTCTTCCCCATCCCTTACGTACAGCAGCAGGCCAGATGCTCCATTATCCGGCCGACCTCTCTACATTTTCCAATCATTAAAATACTTCTTCTCTTGCAACCTAAACCGCGAGCGGTGTAATACCTGCAGGACATTCATAAGCCGAGCTGCTAGGAACACATTCCAAGCGTCAGCTCGGCTAAATATGGACAACTGCCCACCCCGCCATTTGTTAACCTTACGTTGTACTTCAGCAACTTCCGCTGACCAGTGTGGATTACTATTGCGATATTGAAACAGGGGTACACCTAAGTACTTGAAGTCTTGCTTACACTGAATACCTGTGAAGTGAGTTAGCATCGTACACCATAGACCGAACCAAAACGCTGAACTCTTCCCAAAGTTTCCTGCTGCATCAGAAGCTGAACAAAACTGTTGCGTTATGGCAAGGGAAGTCTCTACACTTTTTCTTGTCAGCACAGAAGAAGACTATGTAATCTGCATAGGCAATTACCCGGACCTGAATGGATAACAATTTGAAGCCGTGAAAGGTATGATCCTTCAGAATTCGTGCGCAAAGCGGTTCCAAGTACAAAGCGAATAACAGAAGGTACAAGGGACAACCTTGCCTTACCGATGCCTTCAGGTCGAGAGATTCCGATAGACAACTATTAACCATTAGCCTTGCTGTACCATTGTTGTGCCACTGCCGAATTTTTCGAGTGCTACTACCTTCCTACTGCCATCAGCAGCGGTCATCATATACGAGCGAATTGCATAATCTTGTCGACTCACCCAATTCATTCCGAATAGACGCATAGCTACAGTGTGTAAGATGGGCTCAGCGGTCCCGTTAATACGAAATCACGAGCGGAAAATGACCCATATGAAGACGAACCACGACATGGAACAAAACAGACAAAACGTGTGCGCAAGCCCAGCACCGAGCGGCATCCATCATCCCTAAACGAGAAGAAATGACACTGCCATGGAAACGACGCAGTGGGAACCACGGCTGTACGTAGCGTGAGACTGCATACAAGGACGCGCGAAGCCTCGTTATCCGCCCCGTTGAACAATCGTTGTATAAGTGTCGGAGGGCGTGCCAAAAAAGAAAGAAGATGAAATGAAAAGGCTTTGCCAACGCACACAGAGGAGTATAGAAGGAAAGCCGCATGGCCACTGAACAGCAAGACTAAGCCTTCATGACATTAGAGACAAAAAGAAACACGTCCATTTCTTTTCCCCTTCCCTTTGCTGGCTCCTTTATTTCCGCGTCTGGCAATGCGACAGCCCTACCGGACAATGCAGCTGCTAATGCATCCCTGCTGAGGCGGGAAAATATGACTTGCGTTGAGGAAGCCTCGGGTGAAAAGAAACACACAGAAGGCTTTGGGAAAACATTGAGCTTCGGAAGAGAAGGAATGAGTCAGATCTTCCCGAGACCGTTCTCACTGGCCACGTAGAATAAAAGAAAGAGAAAGACAGAAATGCGAATGCTGATGCGTGTCATTGTGGTGTGTTGCTGACACGTCATCACTTCTAAGTGGCCATCGCTGGAGAGACCGAGGCGAGAAGAGACGAACATGTATGCGCCGCTGCATTGCATCTGGCCTTCTTGTGTTCTAGAGCGCCTTATGCTGTTCTTCGCGATAACATATCCCCGTTTTTTTTGTTTTTGTTTTTCGCATTAGATGTACGAAGTCACGTGCAATGCTCTTTCGTTATGCTTCATAAAACAAATCGTAGGATTGGGGACGACGTCTCTGAAGTGAAGCCGCACTGCCGCCATCTTACCAAGAGAACGAGGCAACGTTAGTGAAGAGCGCCTTTCTTGCCACCTCGTGCTATCGAAGATGGTTAATTTTTGCCATACGTCTATATTTCGACGTTTTTCTTTCTGTTACTGGTTTAAGAAGGCAAGCCTAAACTCTGTTCTCAAGTTTCATGGCACATCGAGATATCAAGAAGTAGCCAAATTTCGGCCAGACACAGCGAACGTTAATTTTGCAATAAACCTATAGCACTTATAAAAGCTGACCAAAAGCAAGTGAACCGTGACCGGATTTCAGCTGCAGCGGCCCTCTTCCAAAGTAGAAACATCGGCAAACTCTGGTTTCACCTATACTGGTAAGAAACAGTGGGGGCTGCCTCTCCATCAATTTCGTTTACACCTCCTTGATCTTAAGCATGCGCTAACAAGTGAACAGAAAGAGGCACAGGCAGACACAACTCAAAAAACAACAAAATGCAAAATGATCTAAAACAACGCATTAGCAGCCGCGTATCACAGTTTGTACGTTTTTAGGGATTAAAACATTCTTCATTCAATACTCAGCCTACAAAAAGAACATTTTCGCATAAGTGCGGTGAAAAAACATCGAAGTCTTTCTAAGTGCGGACGCAGCCGCTGCAAAAACTCTCTCTAGCTTCCAAAGCGTTGCATTTGATGCGATAAACGGAGTATAGCCAATGCTGATGCTGGATATATTATTAGCGGAGGCGGCTGACCAATGAGAAAGAAATCTTATGACCAAAAAGCTTTGTGCACTCGACCCTAGCAGAAACTCCCAGTGGGAAAAAAAGGATTTGTTACGACCCAGTGCAAGATTATATCCCAGATGAAGGCAACATCCTCTTGGTAAGGACTAGTTTGTTCATCTTCAAAGTATAAGCTGAAATGACATAAGCGTACCAGGAGAAACCAAGCAAACACGCAAAACGGGACAAGCGCTCTTCCGCGGTGCGCCTTGACTTGCTTGCTCTAGTTCGATTGTGCTGTTTCAGCTTGCTTTGAAATAAAGGAAACCCTTCAAGAACGAACTCTGGTATCATTCTGCGCTTTGAATCGAGCTTGCAAGGTGATGTATCGACAGCTGCCGCTCACTTGCGAACGCAGCGGTTCGTGCTTTCATGTTGCTCTCTCGAGCGCAAATAATGCCTCTTCATACCTTGCTTGCTCTTTCTTTCTTTCTTTCTTTCTTTCTTTCTTTCTTTCTTTCTTTCTTTCTTTCTTTCTTTCTTTCTTTCTTTCTTTCTTTCTTTCTTTCTTTCTTTCTTTCTTTCTTTCTTTCAACACAATGCGTCCAGCCGGCGTCGTCTGCTTGTGTTTTCCTTTCGGCAGACTTAAGGGTTCTCGCAGCACATCAACGCTGTTTACGGGCCAAGTGGCACGCAATAAAACGGGGTTCCCGGGACTGCAGAAGTAAAACCCGCAACAAAAAAAAAACAAAGAAAGAAATAGCAGACTACAGCTACGTGCCATTGAGAAACGTCGATCGCACCTGGCGACCTGTTATTCGCCTGCAGCCAGGTGCGAGCACGCACCTAATGTTCGCAATAAAAAAGAAAGAAAGAAAGAATTGTTGCCTCCGGCGCTGCAGCCGTCGTACTTTCAGATATATCTGCGTTGTTTTTAATGCCATAACATTACAGAGCTCTTCGCGAAGGCGCTGTTGGATCTGCGCCCGCAGCCAGAGTTTTCAAAACTGTAACGACGCACGATCGATGATGTGGGGGAACATCGACGATGCTGCGCTGTCCGCCCCCTCGACAAACCCAGTGTGGTGCGGTCGTTGTATCACGGACGAATCGTCCGGGGTAGTGTTGCCCGCTCCTCGCCACGATGTAGGATATCAACGGGCCAGTTGTTATTTGAACAAATGATGGCCCAATGGAGGCGTTGTGAGAAACGAAAACCTAGAAGTTTACTTTTAGGCAATTTAAAACTTTGAAACTGCCCTGACCAAGAGAGTTCCAGTCTCGAAACCGTTGGCATCAATAAGCTTGGCAAGTATTCGTTTACCGCAATGCCTCCATTGTGCTATGAGAGAGAGATGCAAATGAGAGAAAGGCAGGGAGGTTAACCAGACTTAGAACCTCCGGTTTGCTACCCTGTACTAGGGGAAGAGAAATGGGAAGTAAAGACGGAAAGAAGAGCGTGACAAAAACAAAAGCGCGAAAAACAAATGAAAAGGAGCGGAATGGCATCATTATAGCCTTTCTAATAGGCCACAGCCGTGTAAAAAGGTCAACAACGCCTTGACCGACTTTGGATGCGACGGCAGTTCATGTCGGCATTCCAAAACTGACTTTTCTGAAAGTGGCCTGTCGTCAAGGCATGCCAACGCGGTCGCTAGTGACAGCCGGTGGGCGCTGTATCGAGGACAGTGGCAAAGTACGTGTTCGATAGTCTCCTCGCCGCCGCAGTGACTGCAAGCCGCGCTCTCGTCCATACCGGCTTGAAAGACGAAAGATCTTGTTCAAGCGACCCCAAGCCACAGTCGGCAAAGTACCGCTGCCTCGAGTCGAGAGAGTCGATATGGGGGTCGAAGTCGAAGGGATGGGTCCAGTCGGTGTACGCCATGAGTTCATATATATATATACATATATATATATATATATATATATATATATATATATATATATATATATATATATATATATATATATATATATATATATATATGTATGTATACAGAGAGAGAAAGAGAGAGAGAGAGAGAGAGAGAGAGAGAGAGAGAGAGAGAGAGAGACGAGCTCTATCATTCTGCAGCCAGCTTATCACATCAACTGAACTCAAATGATGCCTTGCGGGAGTTTGCAACGGCTACAGAATAAAAAATAGTGTACCACCCTTCCGTTCGCGCAAATTCTTTTCCATGTATCATCGCCAGTATGAATAAACATGATGTTTATTGCGAACGGAACAGGGCATGCTGTTCAACATAACGTAGTGTCGAAACACGTTCACTGCGAAGTGCCGCCTCACTGTGAAATTTCGGCGCGAACAGTAAACGATTTAAAGCAATCTCTACCTGGAAGATCCTATTTCAACAATCAATCATGAAATTTATTTTCGCCGTAAACAATGCAATGTTCCAGCGATAACGGGTCGCCGGACACAAGATCTGCAGCTTTGCTAAGCTCCATTCACCCGTAGAGCAACTGTGAGACGGCAATTCACTTGATAAAAGTTCATTTATAGAAACATGTATGTGCAGCTGTACCATGGTTTGAGTTATACAAAGAAAAGAGAGAGAGAAAGCAAGGGGAGGGAAGGCAGGGAGGTCAACCAGAACAGCATCCGGTTTGCTACCCTACATTGGGGGTGGGGGAAAGGGGAATAGAAAGGGGAAGAAAGGGAGAGAGTCAGCACTGAGTACAACTGTACGATATACATATGACAATGTACAATGTACAAGTAGACATATGAGCAGTTCAATAAACAATTATACAGGCAAGCCAAATACGTCTGTTGCAACCAATAACCAGAATGTTAACTTATTTCCTGTCTGTACTGCTCACTGCAGTTGCAAGAATATATTCAAATCTTTCTTTCCCAACGGGCGCGCGAAAAAGAAACGCAGTATGGCGGGTGATACCTGAAAGCGGAAGAAATCGTGTTTTTTGTTGAAGACTTGCAAAATTTAAAAAGTCATTCCGCTGCACCTAATTCAGCGTTCATTGTTGTGGTTTCCTAATAATTTGAGCGCGCGCATGCTTATGGTACACTCTGCACTCGCCCGTTGTGCATCATTGGGATTGGCTGCGTTTCATTTCCTTTACGGACCCAACCACCAAATCATTTAGCTATACTATAGGCACAGACCTGGCCGGCAGGAAGACGCTACGTGCAACCTATTCGGAGAAACCTGCCTCATTACTGAAAGGAAGCGGCTTCATCATTCGTTTAGGTACACGGTGAGCTATGGCCAAAGGCCAGCAGACCAAAGTAAGCAAGACGCGAAGGAATGGCCAAGCTTCCTCCCGGGTATCAATTAGCCAGCTGTAGCCATGACAACGGGAACGTAATTGAAAGGATGCTGGACACTGCTAATGCAATGGCGTTGGAGAGACGAGGCTACACCAACGTGCAGCAAGAACGCAACGAATGGACGTGGACAAGCAGAAACGGCCCAAGAGCCGTCTTACAATAGCGCTTGCATCGTTTCATCTCATTATTGTCCTATCCGTTGCGCTGCAGCACGATGAACGTACTCCGATTCGCGCAGTTCTCCGTTGTCGTGACGTTGGGCCAGTACCCCTTATTTGGTATATGCGACGGCATATACAGCTAGTAGAATAATCTAAACACTCTAAGCTTAAAGGGACAAACATAGAGCTAATGGTCCGTCTGTGTTGGTATTCTTTGGACGCTCCGTTTTTATTCATCGGGCAAAAAAGCAAGGTTGACGGCGAATACTGGAGAAAATAGAGGCCTCTATAGGTCCTCTTTCTTCAATTCTTCAAGCTCGATGCAACTACGTCAATGTGACATCACGAAGTTCGAAGTATTTCGTTGTTTTTTCTTTCGGGCAGTTACGCGTGCGCACGAAAAGTATTTAGAAATTTGCTAAATGAATGGAGTATTTACCCGCCACGGTGCATGACTGAAGTGCCTATGGTGCTCAAGTGCTGAGCACGAAAGCGCTGGCTCTATTGCGGCGGCCCCATTCCGATGAGAGCAGAAAGCAACACACACACACACACACACACACACACACACACACACACACACACACACACACACACACACACACACACACACACATTCGCAGGCAACTAGCGTCAACACGTCAGCACTGCTTCGCTCGTAAACAAACATGGCGGACGCAGAACGACACACTGCTACGCACACACCCGCAAAAAAAACCAGCAGCGCCGGCAACCATAGTTGAAGAAGACACGTGACGGGAATTCCACCGAATATCGATTGCGGTCGAGTTATATAAACTGAATGCTGCCATAAGGATAGAGCATGAGCAATGACACACGATAACGTATCGCGTTATGCCGGGGAAACTGTTGCTCCCCATTAGCCATAAGTTTATTTAAATAAACGTCTCCTAAGGGAAGATTTATTGGAACGCCTAGCTTGTGCAGAGATAATTCACATGATCACATAACAATGAACTCATTCATCTTGTTGCCAGACGTCATTACCTTATCAGGTCATTCATGCATGCCAAATCAACCATATCGTAGCATCACGTCCTCGCTAATTTCTCGATTTGTCGGTTGCTCATCTCTGGTACAGGAGTTAAAGTTTTCGATAAAGTACAGGAGTTAAAGCTTTCGATAAAGTGTCTCACAAACTGCTACTTCACAAACTACAGCTCATGAACATTGACCCCAAACTTCTTGCTTGGATTGAGTGTTTCCTTAAAAACCGTTCACAATACGTGTCAGCTAATAATCTTAACTCTCACTCAAACCCTGTCCATTCCGGCGTCCCACAAGGCTCCGTCCTCGGGCCTCTTCTTTTTCTAATCTACATCAACGACTTGCCATCTACAGTTTCCTCTCATATCCATTTATTTGCGGATGACTGCGTAATCTTCAGAGAAATAACAAGCAGTCACGATGTAACCGCTCTTCAGACTGACCTGAACGCTATTTCATTGTGGTGTAAAACATGGCTAATGGAACTTAACATCACAAAATGTAAATCTCTTCGTGTATCAAGAACTTGCAACAGTATCCCCACTTATTCCTTAGATCACGTCCTCTTAGAATCGGTAGGCTCATACAAGTACCTTGGTGTACACATCACTTCCACTCTCACTTGGTCTGCACATATCACATTCATATTTAACAATGCTAATCGTATGCTTGGTTACATCCGCCGCAACTTTTCTAAAGCGCCCTCATCCCTCAAACTGCTGTTGTACAAAACGTTAATACGCCCGAAACTAGAGTACGCCGCATCCATCTGGGACCCTCATCATGAAAACCTAATACATTCACTAGAAATGGTCCAAAATAACTCGGTTCGCTTCATTCTTTCCAACTATAACAGGACCGCTAGCATATCTTCAATGAAATCAAGCCTTAATCTACCATCCCTAGCCTCACGTCGCAAAGCGTTTCGTATCTGTCTGTTCCATAAGATGTTTCATCATCCACACCTGCGTAGCGAATTAATCCCTCCGCCACGTCACCTATCATCTCGATTAGATCATGCCTACAAGGTCGGTGTCCCATTTTGTAGAACTAACGCTTTCGTCCAGTCATTTATACCTCGTACAGCAGCAGAGTGGAATCACCTTCCCGCACTGACAGCCACCATCAAAGATTACCAGCTTTTCAAGAACGCCTTAGCTAACATTGTATAAGTAAACACACTTGTTAACTTTTGTTGCAATACTTCTCTTCCTTGTATCACATTTCCTATTTTTTTCTTGTTTTGTATGCCTGTAACCACTCCCCTCTCCAATGCCAATGGCCCTGAGGGTACACGAAATAAATAAATAAATAAATCGTTATTCAATGCGAGACTCTCTCTTTGACCAACTTAAACGGTGAAAACAATGTGCTCAGAAACGGTACCCCACCTAATGTGCATGTTATAATTAGGAACCACCGTATGGTTGTAGGGTTGTCGAGGATGCTGACTAATTTGTTATTCAATATTTTTGAAATTTCTAAATGTCGAACGGTCACAAAGGAGCATTTCAGATTCAGCACAAGGCTTTTTAGCTGCATTTTGTCTAACGCCTATGCAAAAGGCATAAACTGACATTTATGCCCACAATAATAATGAAGTGAATCGCAAATAGGACCCAACTGCACAGTGACTGCTCTGTTGAAGATCATAAATAACCACATTCACAAAGCCGTTTCAAATCAGAAAGAATACGTTTAGGAAAATATTTTCCATCCACGATGTAGCAGCAGCGCGTTCATGATCCCAGAGAACTTCCGGTCAGCCATCTTTGCCAGTCCAGTTAGCCAAGAAAAAATAAGTGTTTTGTAGCATAGTATACTGTAGGCACATATTCTTGATGTTTTCAGATATAAAATCGAACGGATCGGTTGATCGATCGATCTTTTTCACGATATTGGAAATGTTGGCAACTTGCGTTGCCGGTGGGAGACTATTACATCACACCAAGGTGAACAAGTCTTTTTCTTTTCTGTGCACATAGAGGCTGGTGTTTTTCGGCGTGCCCCGCTAAGCATATTCAAAGGTGATCGAGAATAAGAAAACGTGAGCGCGTGGTGGTTTATTCAAATGAGGACGCTTTGCACGTTTAATAAGAATCTGTTCCTACATTTCTTCGCGCGATTTAGCTTCTTGCAGGGCATTATGGCCGAACCCCACGTTACGAAATAGTGCAGCCACTCGAGCGATTGCTTCGAAAAGCAGCAACTGAGAAAAACCCTGACATCGCTTCTTCTTTTTAAATTCAAATTCAAGTCCGATGATTGATCACCTCGAGAACAGAAAGGTGGCTGCGTGAACGAACACCTTTACAAAGTTTTCGGTTGCATTGTGATCACGGTAACGACCGGCCATGGCGCTCCTAAACTAAAGGTCCATACAGTACAAACCGGAGTGTAACTGTGGAGTTTTATGCAGACATGCAAAATGCTTGACAAGAAACTGTAACAATAAGTTGCAAACGTCGTCATTCTCTGTTTTAGAGTTATAGAAATTGCAAACATGAAGCAACACCAAAGTAATCAAAATAGTAGCTTGGGCGCAAGGCAACGCTTACCAATGTTTACCATGTCTCATTATTTCCATGTCCAAAAAATTAAGTATATTCGCTCAAGCTCCTGTGGAAAAGCCAGTGGCCACATTCAACTTTCGGCATACTGTAAACACCCTTTCCGCTCATATTGGATTTCCCTTGCCCTAGTGTAAGCTAGCCAACCAGGCTCGGCTTGTGTGTAACTCTTGTGTGTAACTCTTGGATGTAGGGGTTAGGGGCCCTACAAGCACCTTATTTATTATTTGTAAATGAATTAACACATCTCTACCTTTGTCATACTGAACTACGAATGGGTTCTTCAAACAAGAAACCGCTAACGTAGCTTGCGCACATTAACATACTACTCTGCCATAACCATACAAGGTGCGGACGCGACTGCATTTTAGTCTCGCGTCTAGAAAGTGCTTTACAACTTAAAGTCAAACTCGTCCTGCTTGATCGGCACTATTAAATCGCTCGCAGCAGCGAATACGTTTGTTCTTGTGACCTTTGATGGCTTAACCCCAGCCAGACGGGAGTCTAGGCTAGTACTTATTCTAGATTGTTCCTCACCATCGGCCCATTTGTCCAACGTGCGACCTGACCCACGCATGTCGACTCTCTGGTCATTTCTTCAGCCGCCTTGAGGGCGTTAACTATTTTGGCACATCACGATAGGTCCACGTGCCAGCATCCATTGTGATTTTGCTGTGAGCCATCCTATTGGGGGTTCGAACGTCACGGATTCGGCAAATGTTTGTCTGATCAAGTTTCATCGTGCAAGGCGGAAGTTGAACGCCCAGAATACCCAAGAGGGAATATGGCACGAAAGGTAAAGGATTCACGTTTTTTTTCAGTATTCTAACTAGTTGATCGTTCATCGCCAACAAGCAAGCCGTACAGGTTTACTAAGAAAGTCCGTAAGGCTTCCCAAACATAGCCCATAACCCTTCACCTTAGTCAGTCACTTCAATTGCCGGCTTTCCCGCTGGCTGTCTAAGCGGTGTCAGACCTATCTCTCTCAACTTTTGTAAGATTTGCTATTGCAGTGACACCGCTTTCGACGGGACCCTGGTCAAAGGCAACCGCTGCAGTCATCAGCGGTGCTATATCGGCGTTTCTTTAGCTTATCCGTCAACTTCTTACCGGTTTGCCAGTTTACCGTCGCCGTGGATGGACACAGCAAGGTTGTTAGCGAAATCTACTGATGCTCTGTCCAACAACAAAGCGTTCGAAACTTTTTACGCGTTGCGGTAGTGTTCTTGCCGATAGCAAAATCATAAAATGACCGTGCGTTACCGATTGCGCCGCCACAACACTTTAGAGCAGCAATTAAATAGAATACAGCAGCTCACCGCAGTATTAGCTTTGTGAGCTTTCTGCGTCACAAGCTGTCGCTGAAGGCGTTGCGGCAGTGGCACACCTCTCCGCGTGGAACCCCGGTACTCCAAAAACGGTAATACGTTCACGGACAAGCTAAAACTACCAGTATGCTCGTTAAAATACCGCTCGACGTAGCTGCGACGACCCTGACCCGCCGTGGTTGCTCAGTGACTATAGTGCTGGGCTGCTGAGCACGAGGTCACGGGATCGAATTCCGGACACGGCGGCCGCATTTCGATGGGGACGAAATGCGAAAACACCCGTGTACTTAGATTTAGGTGCACATTAAAGAACCCCGGGTGGTCGAAATTTCCGGAGTCCCCCACTACGGCGTGCCTCATAATCAGAAGGTGGTTTTGGCATGTAAAACCCCATAATTAGCTGCGACGACCCTGTGGCGCTCGTCCTTCGAATCCCACTAGTCTTAGAGACGCCGGCCATAATGATTACTGCTGACGTCGCACGACCCAGACAGCACGCTGTCAGCCCATATCAGCTAAAAAGGCCCATACCAGCTCAAAGCACACGAAACCTGTGACGTCTTTCGGGATTGCGTCACCGCTGCCACGGCCGGGGCACGAGAGGGTTCGACAAACGTGAAGGCTATTTATGTTTCTTTGCTATTTTCTCTGCGCGCAAGTCGTTTTTTTCCCACCGACCAAGACGTTGTCAGCAAGAGAATTAACGCGCGAGCGAACGACGTTGATATGACTGAGATCGAAATCAGTTCGCTTAAAAACGCTACACCGTGGACAACCACTGCGATTTTCGGTTTTTGCTGTCCTCTTTTGACCTACCGATGAACCTTCGGAGAGCGAAACAAAGCTTTCCCGAGAGCTGCCTACTGGCCTGTATGACTACACGACTGGCGAGACAGAGACGTTCAAAGAGGCCCCAAAGGATTCATCACGTGTACTTTCCAAAAGCCCCATAAAGCACAATGCAGCTTCCTAACCTCAATAACATTAGCTGCCTTCTGACTACATGTCCAGCCTGCTAACAAACACTGACCCAGTTTCCGATGACAACTAGTGCGCAAGTTCGAGAGGAAAGCTTCCTTCGGCAAAACCCTATACAGATTAGAATCAAATAGGAATTAGCAGCGACTTCCTGGGGCGAGAAGCTGGCAGCACGTAGAAAATTGATCCAGGAAGACCAGCGCGCGGCAATCAAGTCTTAGTCAGAGCATGCGACTCAATCCGGTGTGTTTATCTTTAGCGTCATATTAAGGCTAGTGGCTAAACAAGATGGCGAAGTACAGACCGGTCGTATACTAAAAGGTCAGCGGTCACAACCCGAGATGTTCTCTCTTTTTTTTACTCTGCCGCCGGGGAAACGTATAATAGGAAGCACGGAGCGGACCCTCTTTTGTGGCGTCAATATGCCCCAGTTTCGTCGGCTCACCCCGGGGACGGCGGGCTGGAAGTCAGATTACCCAGGAGACAACCAAGAGGGCGGGCCTGCTCGATCAAAGAGGCCGTGCCGACAACGAATGCAGCGCCTCACGACGGCGATAGTGATATATCCGATAGCGAAGGACGTGAATTGTAAGCGCCGCATCCAGCGATTGATCAAAGCGAGCTGGGTTAGCGCGCTCTTCCTCAAACGAGGGATCGAACTTACCGAAAGGAGAACCCACGCCTCCCACAACTCGCTGTGAAGTTCAGGCGAATAATCGGGTCACATGTTTTGATGGCCCAAAGCGACATTGGAGATATGGCAGACGCCGCGCAGTGGAGCACTTGGGATTAATTAAAATTAAATTATGGGGTTTTACGTGCCAAAACCACTTCCTGATTATGAGGCACGCCGTAGTGGAGGACTCCGGAAATTTCGACCACCTGGGGTTCTTTAACGCGCACCTAAATCTAAGCACACGGGTGTTTTCGCATTTCGCCCCCATCGAAATGCGACCGCCGTGGCCGGGATTCGATCCCGCGGCCTCGTGCTCAGCAGCCTAACACCATAGCCACTGAGCAACCACGGCGGGTAAGAGCACTTCGGATAGCTTGTCGAGTTTAGATTACGCCCACAGTGGCAAGATCGTTGTCGAATAAAATCGCAATAAACGAAGACCTCATTAGAAATCGGAAGCAGATTGATCTGCTCGCATAATTAGCTCGCATTTGTGTTTGACGCGCCAAAACAATAAATAACCTTGTCTGTTTATTTGTTCTATTGTAACGGGTGCTTTGCGGAAGGCGCACTTTTAAAGAAAAGCAATCGGCCGAAATTTATGCGCAGAGCTCCGGTAAAGATGTTTCCCGCGGCTCCACATTAGCCCTTGACTTTACTCCTTCGCTCTGACTCCTTGCTTCTGGACGGAAATTAGGGTGCTGAATTAATTAGCGCCTGGACGACGGTGTTGTTCCCTGACGCAGAAAGGAAATTGACTTTCGCGAAGCGTGCGCTTATCAGCCGTACACTTGTGTTCGCGCCTTTGCCAGCTCAGTCATTCAAGCTGGGTTCGTCATAGCGGCGTCAACGGAAGTTGGCAATCCCGGCACTTCCGGTGAACGCGCTTCCTGTGCACATGTGCTAGCCACCCAGCGTATGCCTTTCAGCGCGGCCTCTACGCGGAAACACGTGAAGACTTGCCCATCATATATAAGCGCGTCGTGTGCGCAGCAACAATCGTTAAGCAAGCCTCATCGAGAGCCAAACAGAAATTCCAAACAACTGCGGAACAAACAGCGTAACACGCTTCCAGCCACTGTAACGCGAGTTGGCAGCACAAAGGGCTGCGATGAGGATCAGTCGGGCGCGGCATCTTCGAATGTTAGTGTAGCGCAACGCAGCCCAATACCAAACCTAACCTAACAAAGCCTAGGATAACCTAACTAGCACCGTGTCTCTGCATTTCGTGTGCTCTTCTCGTCTATTCGCGATAATTATTAAATTAATTCAATTCAATTCAATTCAGTTTATTTGGACATACATAGGTGGTACAGGATGTCCACGAGGCGCGGCAAAAGGAGGCAACAATGCCTCCTGACAGGGCCTTCACCTCGGGATCACACATTATGACAGCAGGTCGGCATGACAAAATACTGCACAACATTGTGAGATCAATGAATTCAGTGGAAATTCAGATATACAATGCTGCCTCACATATGACAAATTATCCAATTTGATATTATACATTGATTACATCATTCTAATTCACGGAAACAATGATGTAGATAATCATTCAGATTGCAATCAGATAATTAGATTCCAGGGTATTACGTGCCCAAAAAATTCACGATCTGATTATGAGGCACGCCGCCGTTGGATGCTAAGTATTAATTTCGAACACAAGTAGGCTCCTTTAACGTGCACCCAATGCACGGATTGTACACGAGCGTCTTTGTGTTCCGCCCCCATCGGCGGCACCGCAGCGCCATGGTCTTTAAGCTAGTGCGGCATGTGCTTTTCGTGTTATTCGCGCATCGTCGGTGTTTTTGGGAATGCAGTCAACGGTCAACACGTGAGAAGCAGTCACGGGGCACGACACGTAGCCAGAAGGGCGTTCTACTCGCGCATTAAGCGAGACGTTGCGACGGAAACACTTTTTGGCAGGAAATATTGAGCGTAAGTTAAATGGGGAAGGCCTGCCTGTTCCATATAGAATACACACCTACGTATATATATATATATATATATATATATATATATATATATATATATATATATATATATATATATATATATATATATATATATATATATATATATATATATATATATATATATATGGGCATGTTCAGGTAAGAACGGTAATCGAGGTCCCATGACCATTTTTTGTTTTCAATGAAATTTTTATATCTGATGGGCAAATGTGTCCACACCAAGGAATGAACCTTAGTTTTGCAAGAAACTTCCTAGTTTTCTCGGAAAAAAATCGTATGTCACAAGAGGTGGAGAACGTCGTTTTTGCCACTTCGCGAAGTTGCAAGTTTGGAGCCTCACTGCATGCACAATAATTTTTTTTCCGCACATAAGTATTTTTCCGTTACTTCTTTGCAACATGTACTATACGAACAAATAAAAAAACATTTTTTGGCAGAGTCAATCTTCTAAATAAAAAATACTAAACTTCGCTTCCGGAGCTATTCGGTACAAGAATTGCACTTTTCAGGGCAGCCTCAGGGCAAGTTGCTTAAAGATATCCGCACTTCATCTTGTTCTCAGTATTTTCCAGCTACTTTTACTCACTTTAGGCAAGTTTTGTAGTTCTACACTTGACAGATATTTTTCAATATGGTCTCAAATTTGGCCGAAGTTCAAAAACGTCAAAAAAGTGACAATTTTGACTTGGATTTTAAAAAAAACATCCTCATCGAATTTCATTAAAATTTGCCTGAATTATCCTCAATACTCGATAATATTAGGGTACCAAAAAAGTGTTTCATTATATTGTTTTAAAGTATGAAAATTAATACAAAACTGAGTTCATGTTTTTGTTATCTAGAATTGCTTATTACTGCATTTTAGAAGTAGTAACTCTCAGAAATTTCTTTTAGCACTCACTAAACTTGGTTACATTTTATTTACCACAATATCCGAACCATCCTCAATGTTTGTAGAGCTTCTACTCGCTTGTTAGCGGCATTCTTGATGCGTCAAAATGGGAATAAATTCGCTATTTCACCTGATGTGTCAAGAACTGGCTGGCGGCGGTCAAACGTTTTTTGTATTGCCTAATTTATCATCGTAAGTTACATTGGTATGTAATCGATTCGTTAAAAATATTAGATCATTTATCGGTGCTTAGAAAAGCTTTTATATATAAAAATAAATATTAATGTGTTTCTGAAGCCGACGTTTCCGCATATGCATCTGTTTACCTCTGTGTTCAATGGTTCGACAGGGCACTGTCAGGAGACAAAACGTCGTCTTTTGAGGGGGACAATTTATCTGCAAGGTTTTTAATCAGCAGGAGTTTTAATCGGGACACAATTTACAAATGGCATGCCGCTTTATGTGCAGATTGCAATTCAGAAAATTGTAACAATAAACGGCAGCAGTTGACTTCGGTATGCATACATTACATTGTCCAGCCCGAAGCACAAACCAGATCATAGTCTCTTCCATTCCGAAGCAGCGGTGGATGCCACGTAGGATGCACTGCCTTCATTTGATCGAACGTACTTCCACATGTGGAGTGTCTGAACTCCAGGCACTTTCTTTGCCGTTTTCCATTCTTCCTTCTTCATTTCGCGAAAGTCTGCAAGCTCCCTCTGTGGGAGCTCCAGAATGGTGATATTCTTTAGCGTTCCTTGAATTGCGTCCACGAAGCCGCTGGCTGTTTGTATGGCCTCACTTGCAGGCTTCCGCAAGTTGTGGTGTGATGCTCGACGTTTCACAAGCCCACCAATGCCGTCGCAAGCATTTTTGCCGTGTCCAGTGGCCGGAAACATCCATTTCGTCTCTTGACATTCACTGCGTTGTAGCTCATGAAACTGATATTTATTCTTGAAGTGAGCGGGAGCCCCGTCGCTCACATGTGTTATCTTGGTGTAGATTGGCGCGTTGTCTTCCATGTGTGCTTTGATTTTTGACAGAGCCAAACATGCATGAGCTGAATCATGAGACATATCGTCGGAAATAACGGCGTACTTCCGAGTCGATTTTCTTGACGTGACAACGCAGGTAAACACGGTGACCTGCTTTTTCTGCCAATGGTACGCTTGTACTGCGTCTGGAAGCACAACTGTCCAGTTTTCGGCGAAATCAAAATGCAAAACAATTGCACCTCTCTCGCAGCTTTGTTTTTCTTCATGAATTGCTTTTGCTTGCACAGATCTGATATAGTTGTGGGGAATCCATTTCATGGTCATTCTTAGAAATTCTCTCATAAATAATGAAGCGGTCATAGTTTTTTTAACTAGCTTGCCGTATTCCCATGAAGCAATCAACACCTGGTCCTCGCTGCTCATATCAAAAGTTTCCAAAGTGAAAATGCCATCTTGTGGACAGTGCTCACAATTCCTGAGGAAACATGACGCAGTAGGTTCCTGGCATACGTAGAGACTCTGCATATCATCGGGAGAAAGCGACCTTCCGGATGCGTTCTGCAGTCCCACGAGGCACAACTCAAAGTTTGCACAGCACACGCAAACACACACTTGCCACTGTGGGGAGCATTTCACCCAATTAGGACGCAAGGATATTAATTTTGTGAGGCCAACTTGGGAGGCAGGGTGAGCTTGCTTGTAGAGGCGGAATGCTTCTCGCAAGGACCGCGTCATGAACCGTTTAGGTACCCATTCCTTCTCTCCCTCCTTTTCGATTCTCACAACATCCTTTTTGTTCGGTGTCTGTCTAGAGCAATCGAGTTCATCGATGGTGTAATATTCTAAAACGGTGGTAATGTCTTCGTGTAGTAGCTTACATCTTGTATATCGCTCCTGTGTTGACCATACGCCTTCTTCATCCACCATCTTCTTCGATTTTTGAATAACGTACCTCGTTGCCTCTGGAATAACTTCCTGCACATATTTCACAGTTAGGTTGCGTGGTAGCAGTGTCAGCAGCTGGCAACGCTCTTGAAAAGACGTACGCCTATTGTAGGCAGCATGTAGCTTGTCTTCCCACCTGCTGCATTGCGCACACTTTTCTTGCGGCGCACGCGAAGCCTCTGGGATATTATATGCTGCCTGTATCCCTGATCGTATTTTCGTCACCACAGCTCTGGCCACCTCTTCCTGCTTTCGCTTTGCATAGGAAAGTCTGAGGCGTTTTTTTAGAGCGCTCGGTGGCTTTAGGGGCGAGATTTCGGAGGTAAGGCTAACACTGGAGTTTAAATTTTCTACAATTTCTTCTCCAGGGCGGAATTCTTCGAATGTTTCGGTCGACTCTGCCTGCATATTATCTATGTCTTCCTTGAACCGACGGTAACAATTCTGACAGATGAAGTCACTTTCTCGTAATCGGAGAGCTTCTTCGGGAAGTAGGACTTTTTTGAGAGCAGCGACATTGAGGGTCTTTACACTGCGAAAATTACGTCCTTTTCTCTGTTTGCGCCGTTTTGAGTAGTCGGCACAAAACGTTCGCCTCGGAAATCTCTTCATGAATGCAAAAGCTCACCGCTTCCGAAGATTATCGTGGGACAGAGGAGCAGGTGACGGATGCAGGGCCGAGGGCTGCTTTTCCCCCAAAAAAAAGGAGATGGACAGATGGATAGATTTTTAACACAGGCTGCCCGCCGTCGACACTGACGCTGGTTCGGTCTGGCGTACGAGCTGAGACTGAGATACCAAGTATGCTTGTCGTGGGAGCCCTCGAGCGCAGAGAAACCACGTGAGTACAGAAAACGACCCCACCCTCCACCAGGCCTGCAAAACGACGCGCGAAACTCGAGATCCGAACAACGTCCGCTCATCGGGCCTGTCTCGGTCGAAGGTCCAAGGCTGAGGTATAACTGCCAGGCGTTCGGTGCGTTGCGATGGAAAGATGATAGCGGCGGCTAAAGCCTCGGTGCGGTGGCGGCACACATGGTGCTATGAAATTCAGGGTCGCGCCGGGCGTTATATAGCTATAGGAGCGGCTGTCAAGAGCGGTTCATCCATGGAGCGGCGGCAGCTCGTTAGAGGCATCTTGAGAGTAGCGACGGGTGCATTAAATGTTTGCATAAACGACCACTAACCACACGTCACTCCAAAATAACGTTCTCAAATATGCTTACAGTAAGTTAAGTCCCACTGGTAAAAGAGTACGAAAGCGAATAGGAGCTTTAGACCTTTGATTGTAAGAGAAAAAAAAATACACTTAAAAATCACACTTACGAACTCAGCAACTGTAGCGTTTAAATGTTACCCACAAAAAGACAATACTAAATCCAGCTTCTCACGATAGCGCATCCTAAAAGAAAATACTGAGCAATCGTTGGGATTGAAATCATGAACACAGTTATGTATTCATTTTCATACTTTAGAACAATATAATGCAACACTTTTTGGTACCCTAATATTATCGAGTATTGAGGATTATTCAGGCAAATTTTAATGAAATTTTATGATGATGTTTTTTTTTAAATCCAAGTCATAATTGTCACTTTTTTGACGTTTTTGAACTTCGGCCAAATTTGAGGCCATATTGAAAAATATCTGCCAAGTGTAGAACTACAAAACTTGCCTAAAGTAAGTAAATGTAGCTGGAAAATACTGAGAAAAAGATGAAGTGTGGATATCTTTACGCATCTCGCCCTGAGGCTGCCCTGAAAAGTGCCTTTTTTGCACCGCGTAGCTCGGGAAGCGAAGTTTGCCATTTTTTATTTAGAAGATTGACACAGCAAGGAAAAGTTTTTTTATTCGCTCATATAGTACACGTTGCAAAGAGATAACGAAAAAAGTACTTATGTGCGGAAACAAATTATTGTGCATGCAGTGAGGCTCCAAACTTGCAACTTTGCGAAGTGGCAAAAACGACGTTCTCCACCTCGTGTGACATACGATTTTTTTCCGAAAAAACTAGGAAGTTTCTTGCAAAACTAAGGTTCATTCCTTGGTGTGGACACATTTGCCCATCAGATATAAAAATTTCATGGAAAACAAAAAATGGTCATGGGACCTCGATTACCGTTCTTATCTGAACATGCCCATATATATATATATATATATATATATATATATATATATATATATATATATATATATATATATATATATATATATATATGTCGATGCATTGAAATAGGCGACATGAGATGCACTTGAATAAGCAACTTGGAAGAGTGGGACAGCGGGCTCGCCATTATGTTCCAGATTTTGGCTTCCCATTATTCCATTATGTTGCAGGGGTGTGTAGGGCGTAGTAATTCCAGGACGAAGTCCTTCCCCGAACCCCCCTTACTTCTTCCGTCCCCATTCGTGTCTGATGTCCAGTTACTACTAAGCGCTTACACCCCCACACCATAATCAATAAATGAATAAGTAAATAAAAGAAATTAACTCTCATGTAGTTTTTCCCCGGATATTTGAAGACAACGCGAACCAACAATTATTCTTATTTTTAAAAATCGACGTACGTTTCGAAGCCCGACCGGCCATTTCTTCAAAGGTGAGGTGACCTGACGCGTAGCAGTGCTTATCTGCGTCCTTACTTTTTTTTTTCTTTTTCTCTCTCTTTAATTCAGTTGTACCCAACTAGGCATTTACCTGCCGAATGTTAACCTTTGGTTATACAAAACAGTTTTGCAGAGAAGGCCTGTCCTTGAGTTCACTGATCTAAATGTGCACCTGAATTGAATAGTAAAGTACACTTTTTTTAAACTATGACATAGCAGCGTCACCTGACCACTGCAGCAAGTGGACAGCGTAATTTTAATAGCTGCGCTACTATAATTCTGCCTCGTCTACACTATCCTAACTTTTTTTTCGCGGAATACTTAACAAATATCCGCTTCCATGCGATTCTCTACAGCGTCTAAGAAAAAAATATTCAGGGGAATAAAAATATTTTATAACACATGTGTACCTATGCGAAAGTTTACCTCAGTGTGTTGCAAATTCATAAGGGGCGGCATTTTTTTATTTTTCATTTATAAGGTTACTCGGAAGGAAAAAAGATGGTAAATTTAAATATAACAAAAGCCCTTAGAAAGAAAGCGTCAGTCTTCTCTCGCATCTCAGTAACGAGTTCACTTCGTAAAGCAGCTTTTAATGAACACCTCCTCGCTCGCTCACCGGTACCATGTTTTTTTTTTCCTCAGAAGCATAATCAGACTAGCGGAGAAAGCGCGCATCGAGGCACCGTAAATCATATTGAGGCGCGCCCTTCCTGCCGAGATAACATCGACATGGAAAAAAGATTAAGAAAAAAAAAAGGTGAGGCCGGAATTCTTCGCAGGGGGATTGTGAGCCCAATATGCGCTAAGTTACTTAACAAATGCGGCACTCAATCGAATCTTCCTAACATATATATATTAGGAACGCCTCCCTGGCCTCTCTGCTGAGCCGACTGCAGCGGAGAAGGACGTTGCGGCCGCTTGGTTTTGTCGTCGTTCGGGTAGAGCAAACCGGGTGCTATTCTGGCTACCTTTCCTGTCCTTGCTTTCTCTCTCTCTCTTGCAGCCGAGCTTACTGCGCGTTTGCTTCTTTTTATGGGGTTTTATGTGCCAAAACCACTTCCTGATCATGAGGCACGCCGTAGTGGAGGACTCCGGAAATTTCGACCAGCTGGGGTTCTTTAATGCGCACCTAAATCTAAGTACACGGGTGTGTCCGCATTTCGCCCCCGTCGAAATGGGGCCGCCGTGACCGGGATTCGATCCCGTGACCTTGTGCTCAGCAACCTAACACCATAGCCACTGAGCAACCACGGCGTGTGCGCGTTTGCTTGCGTCAGTGGTATACGCGCTGTGACGCGCACTTATCTAAAGTGCGAAATTGACGCTTGCCCCCCCCCACCTCCACCCCCCTCCTTGAAGGTGCTCACCTAAATATCTGTCCACTAAGTTCAAATGTCGTTGTTTTGATGTCAGAACTGTCTGTCGTAACAACGCCTTTCTTTTTTTTTTTCGTGACACTTTCCGCACCTTTCCCCTGTAACCTAATTACTCTCTTTCTTTTTTCTCTTTTTTCTTTTCTTCTTTTTTTTTACAGATGGTGGCGCCTCACTCAATCCGGAGGAACCTGGCTGATTAGAAACCCGGGGAGTGACCACGGCACTCGCATCGGCTGAACCTCCTTTGTCGTGCTGAGATCGCGCAGAATTATGGTAATACGTCTCGGCTCATTCGTCCTCGACGTTCATTCATTCATTCATTCATTCATTCATTCATTCATTCATTCATTCATTCATTCATTCATTCATTCATTCTACCGTTCTTTCTTTCTTTCTTTCTTTCCTTTCCTTTCTTTCTTTCTTTCTTTCTTGTAATTTAGGTTCCCATAACAGCGCCGTGGCCATTGTAATGGCGTACTGAACAATATTTCAGATAACTATCTAGAAGTTCAATTTATATGCCACGTCATTGTGCCTGCTTGCTAGAACCCAAGAGATATTATTATCCTATATATAGAATATTGTTATTATATAGAATAAAGAGCCAATCGATTCGCTCAAATAAAGCATATTGCCGACTATTCGCTATTCCTTTCAAGGGATCAGTCTATGTATAAACTGTTCACGTAGGCGTGAACCCTCTACCTACCCGAAAAAAACAACTCTAAATCTTGCTGTATTATATTTGCAGCAATTATTTGTATTAATTAGTCAAATGAATATTTTGGTGTATATATTTCAATTATGGCGTCCGAGTGTCATTCACCGTGTTCATGCCACGTTTGATGTCTGATTGTTTTGTTACATGTTTTAGAAGTGCATCTAAATAAACGCTATACATTTTCTACATTATTTTTCTTTCTCTTTTTCTCTCTCTTTTTCTACGCTTTGAGTATTGTGCCACTTTCGGGAGAGACGGGAGGGAGAATGACACCTAGACTTTTTTTTTTCTTTCTATAAAAAAGCGTCAAATTCATATTCTCGATTCTCCGCTGCTACATGAAAAGAAAAACTGTTTCCCCGAAGGGTGGAATACTGGCACATATAGTTGTAAACTATTAATTATAGGCCGATTATCCGAGTTAACACGTCCATACCTTGTGCAAATTGGTGCGAATTATTCCATTTTTGGCATCAGAGAACTGAAAGAAGCTAAAGCTTTAGCTACGCCAGATATAAAACAGATGCAAAGCCAATCATGGAATAGTGGTAATGAATTGGTAAACTTCAGCCTTTACTACGGAGTGTAATTGAACCTAGATTTCCACCTATTGTTTTAGGAAGCAATCAAAATTCTACTTTCTGGACCTTATTTTATTTTTGTATGTCTTTTTTTTAATTTCCTTTTTTTTCGGTTCTGTGCATATGTCAGTGTAATTGTACCTGATCAGTTTCCGCTGGTGTATTCATTGTTTTTGCTCCTTATAGTATTTGCAAAGCATTCAGCTCTTTAAAAAGTGCAGTGTCAATTTTTCATACCTCTTTTTGTGCGCCTCAATGTTTAGAACACACTGATGCTAACCGTGTTCCTGGGGCTCGTGGTTTTAGGGGCCTGGTCGGTTGTCTCATGTCGACAAGTTACGCATCAGCACTCCAGCAATCACGTGCATTCATAGTTTTCGTTAGTCTGCAACAAACAGACTTTGTCGAGCTAGACATGGGTAATCTTGCAGTCTTTTTGCAAATTTCGTACATCGACCGTGTTTAGAAGAATGAGATCTGAAAGATTACACTGTGTACAGCGTCGACCCTTAAGCTCAGAGTCTATGTGACTATGCGGTGAAGGCGAAGATTGTGTTACGCGGAGTGGCGGTTCGCGTAGCCAGGCCTCGTACGTTTATCGGCGCTTAACGCAGTTGCTCGACGCTTGAGCCAAGAATTACGCACAGCCGCGAGCAATATTAGAGGGAACAAGGAATTCGTATTTTAAACAAAGGATACTCATGGTGTGTGGAAGATGTCCTGACGTGTTGATACGTAAGAAGCAACTTTCTCATGGACACTTAGCCTCACTGAGCACATTTACGTTGTGCATGCACATTTACCCTCTACATCCTGTTGTAAGCAATTCGTTCGTGCCGCTTCACTTTGCTGAAGGGAATACAGTCACTAAGGCGCAGGAATATAACACAACACTTAAACATGTGTACATTCTGATGTTCTGATGCGTAAGGCCCATGTAGAAGTACATCTCTCCTTTTGGTTTTGGGGCACACAACCAAAAGCTCACCACACGTATTCTTCTTTGTGCGCGAGGCTGAACGTGCGCTTGAAAGGCGCTTGCGCTTTTTGCGCCGAAAGTGAGTACATAAGTAATTTTTAAAACAATTATCACAAAGGTCACCGAGCGGAGATGCAAAGTATACCGCAAACCAAATCAAGTGCCGACACCACTGATTCTGACAATACCTATTCAAAGCATCGTGGGAGGCTCACTCCTATAGCCCGGCACTATACTGTTCCGTATGTCGCATTAGATGGCCTGCGTAATTCTGAGTAACAATGAGCCAATGGAATGGGACGCCTCAGCCCACCCGCTGCGGCGGCGCAATGGTTATGACCTTCTGCTGTTGAGCCCAAGCTGGCGGGTTCGATACCCAAACGTAGCGGCCTCGTTTCGATGTGGACGAAAGGCACGAAGGCTCGTGTAAGGCTTAGATATAGGTGCACTCTAAAGAACTCCGGGTGGTCTAAATTAATCCGGAGCCCTACGTTGCAGGGAGTCTCTCAGTGTTGCTTAGGTACGTAAAACCGAATGAATGAATGAATGAATGAATGAATGAATGAATGAATGAATGAATGAATGAATGAATGAATGAATGAATGAATGAATGAATGAATGAATGAATGAATGAATGAATGAAGCCTCAGCGAGCAGAAACCGTTTCGACATGGATACATGTATTTACCAGCACCCTGACAAATACAAGCCCCCTATTCGAAACGTCGGCTCCAGGCTGTGGCTTCCCTCATTCGCCCGCTGCCGATCACATCAAGTCCATCTTGGATTGGATTGGACTGGATATCCTTATTCGATGGCGTGTCCGTCTCCCAGTGAACACTTTGGCTTGTTTCGACTACGAATGCTTTCTCGAGACACACGTACGCTCGCCTGTCTGTGTGCGCACTTCCGTTTCGTTGTAACTATCCCGTTCCTTTGTTCACCCCTCCCCGTCTCTTCTGGTGCAGCCTTGTGCGCCTGGTGCGCGTCAGCATGACCAACAAGGACAACTACAAGATTGCCGACGCTGACGCCCTGTACGACCCCGTCGACCTGTACATCGACTCGACGCCCCCGTGCGACCAGAACCGGCTCTCACCGCGGCACGCGGTCTTTCCCAGGGGTACGTGCCCCCCAAACATGTTTTCCCTTTAATATATTTCGCAGGTGTCTGGACAAAACAAAGTCGAAGTTACATTCGCCTAAAATGAAAAAAAAAGGGAGAGGGGGGGGATAGTGTTTGTTCTGCGATTAAGAGGGTAAGGTCCGCCAATAAAGTGACCCGTATTCTCGTTTGTCTGCTACACTGTGCGAGCGAACGAACAGCAAAAGAAACAGATAATGGGGATGGCCAAAGATACATGAACGCGGTAGAAGAGCAGCGTCAAACGTTCTGGAGGACAGACACCCATGTGGCGTCTCTAGAAGGATGAACCACTCCTGAAAGAGAAGGAGGCCACTCCTGAAAAGAAGGAGGCCACTCCTGAAAACTTCAAAACGAGGCCACCCTTGTGTTGTGAAAAGGGGTAGAGGTGAAGGCGATACCTAAGATTAGGTGGACTTTTGAATAAGGTGAGGTAAATCGTGTTGTGCTACCAGGGCGTAATTAATCATCATTGCATCGCTCCCACTTTATATTAAAGAGTTGGGGGTTTAATAAGGCACTTAAGTTCACATTATGGGTGAGCTAGCTGGTTGGCCATTGATGCTGTGCACATAATACCCTTCTTCACAGACGCACGGACACAAAATTAGACAAAACAAAGGCGCAGAATGTTGTCTTTAGGTCGTATTACTTTATGTGACGTTATTCGAATCCGTGATAACTCATGTGCCCGCAAACAACCTACGGACGCTCGCAAGGCGTGTGATGAAATAACTTTACAAACATTGTGTAACGTTAGACCCGCAGAACTGCTTACCTTAGTCTGTTACCTGAATTCCCAACGATGCGTCTGTCCGTAACCACCTGCTCAAGGTACAGCGGATATAACAAACAGCTCCATGCGAAATGCTAACCGTACCAGACGTTCACATTGCCGAATGCAGAAACTTAATAATTTCGTTTCTGGTCTTTACGCAACTCTCCCTACTAAGGCTACTGCAGATAAATCTCATTTTCTTTCTCAACATGAAAACAAGTGGTCTTTATCAAACAAACTGAAATATTTTTTAACGGTGCCTCATCAAGAAATTAGGACACAATTCATCAGGGACACGAAAATAGCGCCAGTCATCACGAAAGGTGACGCACCGTGAAAAGACGGTGCGTCAAAAAACCACTTTTATCAAAAAGCACCACCTTTATCAAAAAAGTGGTGCTGCCGCCAGTAGCAATGATCATTATGGTCGCTATTAATGGCACCATGTGGCGTTCTATACTTGCGGCCTCTTTACGATTCGACCTGGTGTACGCATGAAAACCGAGTTGCATTTTTCTCAAAACATCGCTGCAACGTCTTCCGCCATGTATTGCACCATTTCGATGTCTTTTCGTTAAGACGGCTTTTTCTTACTCTTGCACGCTTTGCAGCAAAACACGCTTTACAAAGCAAACCAAAAACCAGATCTTTAAAAGGCAACCGAGTCTAGTGCAGATATAGATTCTCAAGAATAGCAGGAATGCGAATACGCGTATCGAGCTGGTTTCATGCGGGTCTGCCATGCAACGCAAGGAAGCAGGAAACCGGGCGACGGCCACGCAACGCGCTTTTAAAGATCGCCATTCGCCCACCGCTATTCAATAATGCGTTTCCTCAAATCGTTTCGCCAGGCTTCCCAGCTATCGTACCCAGCACCCGCGCAGAACGACCTGGGCGTTTTTTAAGTGATCACCGAGCAGCAAACCATTCCCCGAGGCCATCGCTCGACGCGGCCCCTGAGCTAAGCGCGAGTAGCACGCCATTGTCGTCCTGACCCCAATATTTCTTTTTACACGAAACTTTTCAGGAAACGAGATTTGCCGCTGGAGAAAGCATTCGACATTCCAAGCGCACTGCTTCTCTTCTCAGTTCTTCACAGTCGGGAACTAGCTACAGCATATCTGCCTCATTTTTGCCCGAATGTAGCTAATAGCACGAATAGAAAGTAATATTGCGCGGGTTTTGAACGTGAAAGTTCGTTCCCTCATTTACACTACCACGTTTTCCACCGATTTTAACTGGAGAACTTTGAACCAACGCGTGTCGGATCACTGCAAATTGATTATGGCCACCTGGGATTCTGTAACGTGCCCCGAATGCACGGTTCACGGGAGCATTTTCGCATTTCGTCCTCATCGAAATGCTGCCGCCGCGGCCGGTATTTGATCCCGCACCCTCGAGCATGGCTATTCGGCGCTTGTAAACAACCTTTGTCACATGAACCAATCACACGGGCAAATCGAGGCTCGAAAAAAAAAATCACCCGACTATACGCTAAGCGTTGCTCGCCAATCCCCTTTAATGGCACGTGCAGCAGATTTTCGCTGGTCTTCAACCCCTCTAATGGTATTTAAACATGAAACGAGCGGACGCCATCGGTACCCCGAAATTTGAAACTGAATAACGCCCGCGGCTACACAGTAACTAGTCAAGCACGCTTGCCTCGCCCGTGAGAACGCTGCAACCTGTGCTTCTCCCGCTCGAAGCGTCAAGACCAAACATAGCGCGCCCCTTCCTCAAGGCGTGAGAAAGCGCCAGACGGAGGCGGCGATTCAAATTATTTCGGACGCCTTTCGCCATCTTCCCAGCTCCCCGTCACCTTTTCCTCCATTCCCTCAGTCGCCGATCCGGGTCGCCGGCCCGTTCCACAAATATCGCCGTCTACGCAGGCATCTATTTGAGAAAGTTCGGCTGTCTACGTCACGGGCTTGTTTGCCGTGCTACATTGCAATCCGCTAGCGTTCGCTCGAACAGTGCCTTCGCGTCTCGGTTCCTGGGAGCAACCGGTGCGGGACGATGCGACGGCGTTGCAGACATGCTCAGAGGTGTTTACGGACGACAGCGACGCAACTGTAAGATGACGTCATCGGGCGATTCTCGTAGATGCTGCGAATAGCGCAGTCACATTAGTTCGTTCTTGCTGTTCTTTTTCTCGATCAAGCTCGGGGTTTTGCGCTTCGCGATATGATCACGAGGCGCGTCGTAGTGGGGAACTCCGGCATACCTTCGACCACCCTGGGGCTCTTTAACGTGATTGATTGATTGATTGAAAATTTTATTGTTCCACCGAGCTGGGGTGCCCGCCTTTTAACCTACACGTAGGTAGGGGGGAGGACGAAGCAGTCCCCGCGCGTTGAGGACGGTTAGTCTTCACGGCCTCAACAGCCTGGCGGATTGCTCGACGCTGGTCATCTTCACCCTCGCTCTGGAGCAAGGCCTCCCAGGCTTCTCTGCTGTCAATGTTTTCCTTGGCCCCTGGGGAGCCAGCACACTCCCATATTATATGGTCTAGCATACCTTTTTGCTTACAAATTTTGCAGAGGGCGTCGCTATAGTCCCTCGTCTGTGTTAAGTATATCCAATGTGGTGATCTATAATTGTTTCCCTGGAGGCGTCGCCAAATGCGAGCGTCCTCCAGAGAGAGACCGATGCGGAGGCGGAAAGATTCTTCTTTCGGCTTTATAGTGATCGACAATTTCCCTGTACGTGATCATGCTATCTTTTATCCCCCGAGCACTCTACCACCGGGCAACTCTAGAGCAGCCAGTTCTTTAACGTGTACCCAAATGCACGGTACACGGGCTTCTTTTTTTTTTCATTTTGCGCACATCTAAATATCGGCGCCGCGACCGGGATTCGATCCCGCGCCCTCGAGCTTAGTAGCGCAACGTCGAAGCCGTTACGCCACCACGGCGGGCTGTTCTTTTCTTCGGGGGCACCCTTAGTAAATCCCGTGCTTTTCACATTGCTTGATTCAAGGCGCTCTGTTTCCAGTGGGGTGGGGGGAATGGCGCAGAGTGCCTCTATCAGGGAAGAAGGTGCCGTTATCAGACAGCACCACACTTGGTTCGGTTGGTCCCAGCATGACATCTTGGTCAAGGTCCGAGCCAGACGACGTCGAAACTTGCGAGGAGCCGTTTGATAGTTAAACCACCACGCATATGTGTTTTAGTCTTTCTCTTGTAATACAGCAGGGACGAAGGTGATAAGATAGGCAACGCGTGTAAGCCTGCTCTAACTCGCTTCAAACTGAAAGCGGATCTTGGTCTGCGTAGAAAGTTTCTGAGAGGAGAAGAACACTGAAAGCTAGCCGGCGTGAATAACTTCGCTCATGTATGACGGCAATCGCTCCGTTCGTGCATCGCCTTTCAACGCGTCTAGTGTTGGTGAACGTATAGGGGGATCCAGCAAGTGCAAACGCGAGCACAAGTAAAAGGAACGGACAAGACAACGCTGGACACCAGCGTTGCCCTGTCTGTTCCTTTTAGTTGTGCTCGCGTCCGCACTTGCTGGAACCCCCTATACGTTCACCGTG